>NC_054375.1:119205583-119405583 GCF_017654675.1 Xenopus laevis | reverse complement strand
TAAACCTTTATCTCTGTTCCAAAAAGCACGACAAGGCGAACTGCTCATTGAGACCGTGGGGTGCCAATGTGTTAAGTTTCTTAATCCAAAAACATTCCCTCTGAAGGAGCATTTTAGACCTATCACCCCCTCTCCTAAGTGGAGGAATATGGTCTATGCCAATATATTTAAACGTTGGAAGGTGATGACCTTTCTCCAGGAAATGTTTGGCAACGGGCTTCGAGGTAAAGTTGTCCCTAAATGCTGTACTTATGGCCGAACGGTGGGCATCCATCCTAAGGCGTAATATAAGATCAGTTTTACCAACATAGGAAAGACCGCATGGGCAAGTTATTAAATAAATCACATGTGTAGTGGTGCATGTGATGTGTGATCGAATAGCAAATCTTTTGCCTTTGTGGGGATGATTAAAACTCTGACTCGGGCTCATATATCTGCATGAAGTGCAGGAGGGACATCTAAAACATCCCATTTTTCGATTAGCAAGCCAACCGGTCTGTGATTTTTGATAACATTCTACCGGATCTGTCTTAACCAAAAGATTCCAGAGGCTGACTCCCCTTTTATAGGCTATAATAGGTGGATTGGGCAATACTGTTTTCAAATTACTATCCGCCTTTAGAATGTTCCAATTCTTGCTAATAACCTTTTTAATTTGTCCTGAAATTCCTCCAAATTGTGTAGCAAACACTAGATTATTTGGTGCACGTTCTATCCTGTCACCCCCTAGTCCCCTATTTTTGGCAATATACAGAGCACGTGTTAGTACCCTTTCATTGAACTCATTTCCTGTTCAGGCTCATAGAAGAGTATAAAGTTTTTGTTTTAATCACATGTTGTATCTTGATAACGGTCCAAGACCAGGACCGAAACGTCGATGCATGTATTATGCTCTTTTTTAAAATTTAAATAAATAAATTAAATTTTTTTAAATTCCAGTGTGCGCTGCTAACTATCCATGGACTGTTAAATATTCGACACCGTGGCAGCACCTGGTATATTGCTATCTATTGGTGTGCGAACAGCTCATTTTTCATTTTTTGTTTATATATAGGGATGTAGCGAACCGCCGATAATGTGTTCGCGAACGCCGTTCGCGAACACCGGCAAAAATTGCGAACAGTTCGCGAACAGTTTGCGAACTTCGAACATCCGAAAATCGTTCGATTCGAATGATCGAAGGATTTTAATCGTTCGATCGAACGATTTTCGTTCGAATCGAACGAAAATCGTTCGATTTTAGCGATCGAATGGTCGAATGGTCGAACGATTTTGACGCGAACGCCTATTGGCGAACGTCGCGCGATGTTCGCGAACTTGCGGCGGACGCGAACAGCCGATGTTCGCGCGAACAAGTTCGCCGGCGAACAGTCCGCGACATCCCTATTTATATATATATATATATATATCATTATACAACTTAAAGGAACAATTGGATTAAAGAGAACTTATCTGAATTTGGCAAAAAGAGACACTTTTGGTTACATGGTTTGTACAAAGTATGCATAAGCTGATGCGCCCCGCCAAGGCAGTGTCCATGCATCAGTCCTACCTAAGTGAAAAAGGGTATTTTCTTTGGGAGGAGAAAGACCATACCTGCTTCTCTCTTTATTTGGCATGACCTCTTCCAAAGAAACATTCAGCATTATGGGCTTTTAAGTAATCTGTAGGACTGTGTTTAGAAGGGCGGGGGTTGGGAGAGCAAGCATTAAAGGGAAAGCCACTTTCCTTTATAGAATATACAAAAACAAAAAATGCAGCTCATCCATGTGTTGCAATTAAAATCAGTCTGGTGCATGGGTGTGTGGCTTATATCATATACTGAACTAAACAAATTAACCCAGCACTATCATTATACAACTTTAAGGAACAATTGGATTAAAGAGAACTTATCTGAATTTGGCAAAAAGAGACACTTTTGGTTACATGGTTTGTACAAAGTATGCATAAGCTGATGATGATATATATATATATATATATATATATATATATATATATATATATATATATATAACAGTCCATGGATAGTTAGCAGCGCACACTGGAATTTTAAAAAATTTAATTTATTTATTTAAATTTTAAAAAAGAGCATAATACATGCATCGACGTTTCGGTCCAACTGGAGTGCTGGTCACTCTATGGACCAGCACTCCAGTTTGTTCAATCAAACGTGAATATTTATTTGAATAGTCACTCTCGTGTCCAACGTTTCGGCCCACATCTGGGCCTTGATAAAGGCCCAGATGTGGGCCGAAACGTTGGACACGAGAGTGACTATTCAAATAAATATTCACGTTTGATTGAACAAACTGGAGTGCTGGTCCATCTTGACAAGTTGCATAATACCACTTGACCGGGCACCCACCAAGAACTGAGAGGGTTAAAGTGCAGGTACTTTCTGAAACTTATATATATATATATATATATATATATATATATATACATACATATATACAAGTATATATATATATATATATATATATATATATATATACATATATACAAGTATGTATATATGTATATATATATATATATATATACAAGTATATATATATATATATATATATATATACAAGTATATATATATATATATAAAGGTCCCAGACGTGGACCGAAATGTCGATCAAATAAAGAAGTAAATTTTGAAAGAAAAACCCTGGTGTGCATCAGCATTCTATTGTTATATATATGTATATATATATACAAGTATATATATATATATATATATATATATATATATATATATATATATATATATATATATATATATATACAAGTATATATATATATATATATATATATATATATATATATATATATATGTATATATATATATATATATATATATATATATACTCACACATGTTCTCTAAAACATACTCACAAATAAACATCAATAAAGAAATTTTGCCACACATACATATTTTCAATTCGATATGTTCAAATATATATCATTAATATGGGGAATTTCTCAAGAATGGTAAAAAAAAGCCAAAGCTTTTTAAATTCGGAAAAGGAATATATTCTGCAAAACGGACTTTTTTAAGCTAAAGTGATCTCAAGGTCAGTTTCAGGGTCCTTAGGTTTCTATATTCAATTCAACCACATCTCATCTCATTGCTGTGCTTGCTTAACTTAGTAGAAAACTTGGGCACAATTGTGCTTGCATTGGCAGTTTTTAGGTATGTATTCATGCAGGCTATTTACAAGATGCCAAAGAATGTCAAATCCAGAACATGTGTTTCGGTATTGCAGTTACTCGCTGACAGCAGAAACCTTCTACGTCGTATCAGGTCCATTTGCTGATTCTTGAAATCCTTTTTTTTTCTCTTCTAAGGATGGATTTTGTGAGGTTGAATTTAATAACTGTAGATGTTATATAAGAACAAACATTAACAAACACAAAGTTAACAGGTAGAATACATTGAGCCTGTTCTTTACACCAACCGATAACACCAATCGTTTAATAATACTTTGGATAAAAAAAGGGAAAACATTGTCTGTGAGGGCATGGTGGTTTTGTTCTCACTTTATAATGCCATAGTAATTGCAGTTACTTGATGGAATTGATTCCAACAAAACCAGTTGCCAGTGTATCCATTATTCATGCTGTTCGACACAATTTTACATTTACCGAAATGTTTAAAACTCAAGTGTGCCTTAAACACAACAGCATTGAATTAGCCAGGCGATACACCAACTGACCAAAGCATTTCTATGGTGACTGACAGAAAAATAAAGGACAGACAGAAGCCTGGCCAATCAGCACTAGGGATGTCGCGGACTGTTTGCCGGCGAACTTGTTCGCGTGAACATCGGCTGTTCGCGTCCGCCGCAAGTTCGCGAACGTCGCGCGACGTTCGCCAATAGGCGTTCGCGTCAAAATCGTTCGACCATTCGACCATTCGATCGCTAAAATCGAAGGATTTTCGTTCGAATCGAACGATCGAAGCCATTGGATTGAATGAAATCATTCGATCGAATGGCTTCGATCGTTCGATTCGAACGAAAATCCTTCGATCGAACGATTAAAATCCTTCGATCGTTCGAATCGAACGATTTTCGGATGTTCGAAGTTCGCGAACTGTTCGCGAACTGTTCGCATTTTTTGCCGGTGTTCGCGAACACATTATCGGCGGTTCGCTACATCCCTAATCAGCACCTGCGAGGCTGAAATGGGATCAATAAACACAGTTTTACACAGAAGATCTCTATAAATAGCTGCATTCAATAGGGCTAATTTATGAATGCAAGCAGACGATTAAAGCATAAAAATGCACATAAAATTGCCTGCATTTTAGTTGTACTGGAGCTTATACACACTCTTCTATACTATTTGTAATTGTTGCATTGTAGTGATGGGCGAATTTATTTGCCAGGCACGAATGTGCGGCGAATTCCCGCAATTCGCCGCCGGCAAATAAATTCACAAAACCGTTGCGAAAATTTGTCGTTGTCAAAAAAATTTTGCCAAAAGCAGACGCCGGCGTCACAAAAACGGATGCTGGCGTCAAAAACTAGATGCCAACGTCGTTTCGTGAATTTTTTGCAGTTTTGTGAATTTCTCTGGAAATTCGCAAATTTTGCGGTAAAGAAAAACACCCCAAATTCCCCCCTCACTATTGGATTGTGGTTATGTTCATTTTAATGAATAAGGTACAAAGTACAGGAACGTAGATGTAAGGAAGCCATGTGTCTTGTCAAGAAATGACTAACAGGCCTCAATTTACACATTACATGTAGCTGACTTCCATCTAATCAATCTCACACTAATAATCTTAGACACATCACATGTCACACATCACATGTGCATCAGAACACATGACTTATCAAAGGACATACAAATTGCCAAGAGCAGTGGAAAAGCTGCAACATTTGCTGTTAGCTCCCATTATTAATGTGGAAATGCTGCATTGTAAAAATTTGGCAATTTTCATGTTTTTTAATTATTTGCACTTAATCCCTATATCCCTATAGTGTGTGATGTTTGTGGGTATACAGGTTTGAAGGTATACAGTGTCCGATTGGATGTGCTGGGCCCACTTGTGGTACAAGTAACATAGTAAGTTTGGTTGAAAAAAGACACATGTCCCTCAAGTTCAACCTTTTAACTTTTTTTTAACCTGCCTAACTGCTAGTTGATCCAGAGGAAGGCAAAAAAAAAACATCCGAAACCTGCCTCAAATTTGCCTCAGAGGGGAAAAATTCCTTCTGACTCCAAAATGGCAAATGGACTAGTCCCTGGATCAACTGTTACTATGAGCTATCTCCCATAACTCTGTATTCCCTCACTTGCTAAAAAGCTATCCAATCCCTTCTTAAAGCTATCTAATGTATCAGCCTGTACAACTGATTCAGGGAGAGAATTCCACATCTTCACAGCTCTCACTGTAAAAACCCCTTCCGAATATTTAGGCGCAACCTCTTTTCTTCTAATCGGAATGGGTGGAAAGACCTACTGGTAAATAAAGCATTAGAGAGATTATTATACGATCCCCTTATATATTCATACATAGTAATCATATCTCCCCTTAAGCGCCTCTTCTCCAGCGTGAACATCCCCAATTTGGCCAGTCTTTCCTCATAGCTAAGATTTTCCATACCTTTTACCAGCTTAGTTGCCCTTCTCTGTACCCTCTCTAATACAATAATGTCCTGTTTGAGTGATGGAGACCAAAACTGTACGGCATATTCTAGATGGGGCCTTACAAGTGCTCTATACAGTGGAACAATGACCGATTCCTTCCTTGAATCAATGCCCCTCAAGCTTAATACCTCATTTGCACTTGATGCTGCTGACTGGCATTGCTTGCTACAGGGACTCCAGGGTCCTTTTCCATAATGGATTTGCCTAGTGCAGTCCCATTAAGGGTATAAGTGGCTTGGATATTTTTACATCCCAGGTGCATGACTTTACATTTATCAACATTGAATCTCATTTGCCACTTTGCTGCCCAGATTGCCAGTTTGTCAAGATCGTGTTGCAAGGATGCCACATCCTGGATGGAATTAGTTGGGCTGGATAGTTTTGTATCATCTGCAAACATTGATACATTACTTACAACACCCTCCCCTAAGTCATTAATGAACAAGTTAAATAAAAGTGGACCCGGGGGCGTGGCGTCATGAGTGGCTGAGCGGACGTGTTGGCGGATAGCTCCCGGTCTGCACTTTGATTTCTCGCTCTTAGCAGCCAGCCAACCGTGCACATGATGGGCAAAAGCACCAAGAAAAAACCACCGACCACCCCAGCTAACATTTCACAAGGCCAAGGCGATCTGAAGAGATTTTTAGACAAGAAATCTAAGCAGGCGAGTACGTCGGAAGATTCCAAGATGGCGGACGCCATGCGGCGTAGCCCCAGCCCGGCAGGCTCCACGGCTTCGGGCTACAGTATGGCCTCCTTGCCGCAGGACCTCCGATCGCTCTTTGCGAACTTGCCGACTAAGGCAGATCTCACTGCGGTTGCACAAACGATTCAGGAGGCGCATAAGGCTGATATTGCGGACCTCCGAAAAGATTTGCAAGCCATTGGGGACTCTCAGGCCCAACTTGAGGGGCGGTTGGAGAAGGCCGAAACCGCCTGCAACACAGTCATAGACCGTGTCAATGATCACCACAGATACTTATACCTCATTAAGAAGCACATGGAAGATCTTGATAACCGAGGTAGGAGAAATAACCTACGAATACGGGGCATACCAGAATCGGTCCCACAAGCCGAACTGCGCGCCACGGTATGTGCCATATTTAATACTATATTGGGGAAAGCCATCACTGAGCCCCTTGAATTGGACAGAGTCCATAGGACGCTGGGCCCCCAACGTATGAGGGCTGAGCAACCGAGGGATACTGTCTGCTGTGTACACCACTTTCTCGTTAAAGAGGACATTGTCCGCAAGGTGCGCAACCAGCAAACTATCCGTTATGATACTTATGATGTCGCTATATTTCCAGATTTGGCATGGCTGACGTTACAACAGCGGCGTGCGCTGAAACCTCTCACCACGGCACTACGTGAGAAGGAAATAGCTTACCGCTGGAGCTTTCCCTTTGCCTTAATCGCAACCAAAAACAATAGACAGTTTTCTCTGAAGGAACCTGCTGAACTCGAATCTTTTTGCAAAGCTTTGGATTTGCCTGACATTAAGCTCACTGACTGGACTGATCTGGCTTACAATGGGGATCTCTTGGATCAGCTACGTACAGATCACTGGATCCCGGCTCATCAGAGGGCCTCCTATGGCCCTAGAAGCCAAACAGCCACCCCTCGATCGAACTCTGAGTGAAGACCCACTTTTGGGCTGCAGATGCTGCAGTGTTGGACGGTAAACGTATTGGTGGACGTTAAGTTTTACAGATGGCATTTGCTTTATTCGGATCATTTCTCAGGATCTGTTGGACGACACTGCTATTTAGACTTTCCATTAAGATGCTACAAGATTTGCTGCGCCTGATCATTTAGTTTTGTTGCTCAACTTGACAATCCATTGTTTCTACTTTTCTTGTTGGCCCTAGGGATCTGTTAAGTTATGTTCCCTTCTATCCATTTCCCTCTCCCCCCCTCCCCTTTTTTTTTTTTTTCTTTTTCTCCCCTGGTGTGTAGGTGTGGCGACGGCTATGGGACTGAACTCACAAGTGTTCGATGCGGCTGACCCGGCAGGCTCCAATTACTACTTATAAGTTTGGCACTGTTGCTTGGACTTTTCTTATTGTTTTGGATCATGCTGGTTATATTATGTATGGCATGTCTGGGCTATTTTCAGATTTTCTACGGTATTTGCTCCCAGTCTCCCAGCTCTACGCATATTCTGTGCAGGTTAGCAATTTCCTGCCTTTGCCGATGCGAGGGGCTTCCTTCGGGGGTTGATTTGATTTTATTTTGGTTCTCCCTCATTCATAATCGCCCCGCCCCCCTCCCCCCCCTCTTTTTTTTTTTTTTTTTTCTCCCACATACTTAACGGCCTATTTTATTTTACTGGCTGCTACATGTTCCGCTCTGTTATTTTGTGTGTAGACCGGGAGCCTGTCTTCCGATGAGGCTACTCATTACCCTCACCCCCTATCGGAGGGGACCCGGTGGGATACGACCGTGGGGTTACTACCACACGGGAATTGGTTCTTGTTCTTTGACATTGTATTTGATTATGTCTTACTCTTTCTTATTCTATCTCTGCTTTTCTATCTCTTCTAGCACCTGTATTGTTGTTCTCGAACCTCGCTTGGGTCGCCTGCTGGACGGAAGAGGCTGGCTCTCATCTCTACTACATCGTTATGGCTAAGGTGACAGTAGGTACTTTAAATGTTAAAGGTTTAAATATCCCTTTCAAGCGACATAGGCTGAATCAGGAAATGAAACGTTTGGGTGTTCAAATTATGCTTATACAGGAGACGCATTTTAAACTAGGAAGTATCCCGAAATTACGATTCAAAGGGTTCTCCACGATCCATACTAGCAAGCCGTTCCACTCTAAACGGCGGGGTACTGCGGTGCTCATTGCAGATACCCTGGGCTTCTCTACTATTGATGTGAGAACAGACTCCTTGGGGCGATATAACTTGGTCAAGGGGACTATAAACAATTCTATGTTCACCATTGCTTCTGTGTATTTACCGCCGACTGAGCAGTTGGGTGCGCTAAAGGATTTTCTACAAGATCTTGGTGACTTTGGTGACGGGACTTATATTGTGGGGGGTGACCTTAATACAGCTATTGACCCGAGACTAGATACCTCTTCCGGTTCCTCGAACCTTTCTCGTAAGACTCTTACTGCCATCAAGGATTTGTTGCGCACCAATATCTTAATTGACACGTGGAGATTGTTGAATCCGGCCACTAAAGACTATTCCTTCTTTTCACACCCACATAATGTATACAGTCGTTTGGACTATATTTTTGTTAAACATAGTGATATAGGATTGCTGGAGACGGCCAAAATTGATGTGATCACCTGGTCAGATCATGCACCGGTCACATGCATACTTAGTGTTCCCTCTCTCACCAGATCACAGCCGACTTGGAGACTTAATGATTCCATCATTAGAGACCCGGTTTTCAAACTAGAATTAGTCACTCTTTTAAAAAAATTTTTTACAGAAAATAAAACTGAGGAGATGGACCCATGGATGATTTGGCTAGCACATAAATGTGTCTTGAGAGGTGAACTTATTAAATTGGGAGCCAGGAAGAAAAAAGAAAAAATGGGCGCCATGAATAAATTGTTAGCTAAACTCCATAGTTTAGAGAGACAACATAAACAAACTGGGAGACCCTCTTATTTGACGGAACTAACGCAGACTAGACAACAATTACGGGATATATATACCTCTTACACTGAAAAAGCGATCGATTTAAATAGAAAGTTATTTTTTGAGCACGGGAACAAATGTGGGAGATTGTTAGAGTCAGCCTTGCGGCAACGACAGAAGCGAAATCATATTTTGGCGCTTAAAGATAACAAGGGGCTTACAACGCATCGAACTTCTGAGATAGCCGAAATTTTCCGAGGGTATTATTCTAAATTATATCAACTTCCTAACTCTGATTTACAGCATTCCCAAACCACTCACAAATTGGATAGTATACGGGCATACCTAGCGGAGGCTGGTTTAAATAAAATCCCGGATGAACATGTCCAGGCTTTGGACTTACCTCTTACTACAGGTGAATTGCTGCGGGTTATCAAGGATGCTAAGACGGGGAAGGCGCCGGGCCCCGACGGGTTCACGGTTGCATATTATAAAGAGTTTGGTTCTCTCCTAATGCCGCATTTGCTAGCTGCGGTAAACTCTATCTCTTCTGAGAAACCCATACCCAGAGAAGCTTTAGAAGCTCATATTGCCCTTATCCATAAGAAAGGTAAGGACCCCCAGGACCCGGGGAGTTACCGCCCCATCTCCCTTCTCAATGTGGACCTGAAATTATACTCTAAAGTTCTAGCTCAACGCCTCCAGAAATTGCTTCCGTCCCTCATTAATGAGGAACAAGTAGGCTTTGTTCAGGGTCGTGAGGCTAGAGATAATACTAATAAATTATTTTCCCTTATGCATTTTAGTCAGAAACAAAAGATTCCGTTTATGATTCTCTCTACGGACGCCGAAAAAGCGTTCGATCGTGTGGATTGGTCCTTTCTGGCTGAATCCCTACAGTCGGTTGGGATAGGTCCCCGAATGCTGTCATGGATTATGACGCTATACACATCCCCATACGCTAGACTCAAAGTAAATGGCACCCTTTCCAACCCCTTTTTGATTCGTAATGGGACCCGTCAGGGATGCCCTCTTTCGCCCCTTCTGTTTGCTTTGTCAATTGAGGGCTTCTTGAATCATATTAGGGCAAACCCCAATATTTCAGGGCTCGTAGTGAAGGACACCACCCATAAAATTGCTGCGTATGCAGATGATCTTTTATTCTTTCTCCGCAATCCCCGTATATCTTTACCCAATCTATTGAGGGAATTTGACCGGTTTACTAAACTTAGCAATTTTAAAATAAATTTGACCAAATCAGAGGCGTTAAACATCTCTTTGCCCAAACGAGAATACTACGATCTTATGTCTAATTTCCCCTTTAAATACACCCAAACACATATTACTTATCTGGGGTTAGCCATATTCTCTTCTATTGCTCATACTGTGAAAACGAACTATGAGACTTTGTTAGAGAGGGTGAGATTGGATTTGAAAGCATGGGACAGGCCCCCTTTGTCCTGGTTTGGTAGGATAAATATGACTAAAATGAACATATTGCCGAGATTTCTATACTTGTTTCAGACCATCCCTTACCCACCCCCCAAACACATTCTAAGGATATTGAAAAGTCTGATAATCAGCTATATCTGGAATCATAAAAATCCCAGGATAGCTGCCTCTAAATTATCGGCTCTAAAGCGGAACGGAGGCGTTGGACTTCCAGATTGGGATGCTTATTTGAAGGCTGCACAAGTTAATAGGTGTTTTGATTGGGCTTTCCATCACACTAGTAAACTTTGGGTGGGTATAGAACAAGAATCTTCACTGACTCCACTGATGGCTCTACCTTGGTTGACGTCGACTGAGAGACGCATAACTGACAAAACTGACTCTAAGCTACTTTACACCCTTCGAGTTTGGGATAGATTAGTCATGACAGGGAAGTGGACACGTACACCATCTAGATATACACCTATTTTCGGCAACCCTACTTTCCCCCCGGGATTGAATCCGCGCCCATACGTCGGATGGACCTTGAGGAGACATTTGGGGATTCAATCTCTTCTTTTCGGCAATACAGTCCCACAATGGGAGGTTCTGTTTCCTAATGTCCCCCCGACTCCTCTGGATGTATTCCGGCTGGAACAGGTGAGACATTTTATATTTTCCCGACGCTTGCATTTAGTGACTACTGAACCTCCTACCCAAGTAGAACTTCTTTGGGAATCGAAAGATGCTCCTACTAGAACGATCTCCTATCTGTATCAATGCATTCTAAGTATTACAGACACACCGAAGGGTATCTTTAAGCATAAATGGGAGGCTGAGTTCGGAGTTCGCCTGGAGGAGAGGGATTGGGATAAGATTGTTTGTTTAGCGCACTCAACTTCGACCTGCTGTAAAATTCAGGAACTCAATTATAAATTGTTGAGTCATTGGTATAGGACTCCGGCTAAATTGGCCAAGATATATCGCACACTCTCTCCTTCATGTTGGAGATGCGATGGAGGAGATGGGACTCTGTCTCACACCTTCTGGGGATGCCCGGGTTTGACGAATTATTGGTCTCAGATTAGAGAGGTCGTTAGGGAACTCACAGATGTGGACATCCCTAATGAACCCTTGGGGATACTTCTCCACCACACCTCCACTCCAACTAAGGCTTATCGCAAATCTCTGGTACCAATCTTGTTGGATACAGCTAAACTTCTTGTTCCCATGAACTGGAAACAACGAACTCCCACCAGGATACAGGATTGGTTACGGAAGATTTCTGAGATTGAAAGGTTCGAAGGGTATAAGGCATTCTCCACACAAGATATTGAGAAATACACTCAGAAATGGTTTTATTGGGTACAGTTTAAATATTCAGCTAAATACGAGCTGCTGCTGCAGACTTAGGTTGCTTTGACTTTGGTGATGTATTTGGAGAGGGGATGTGTTTCCTGATTTTGCCTGTCGCTCCCAGGGAAGTGATAGCACTGGATTTTTTATCCAGCCTACTTTTCGAACATTAGCATATACATTGTAGGCTCTGCATGTGGATGTCGTCCGGTGGGGGCTGGCCTCTCCCGTCTGGTGGATCCCTATCTACTTCTCCTTATAACAGGGTAGGTGCATCATTGCTATTGCTTACTTTATGTAGACATGACAGTTTATGTGAATAATAACATGCTGGTATCTACCTCCTAGTTTCGAAGACTCCTATCTAGTTATGCCGCGCCCTGTGCGAGAGATATTCATATTCGCTAGAAGATATCCTTTTCTTTTTATCTTTCCCCTTTTTCTTTTCTCTTTTCTCTTCCTTTTCTTGTCCTTCTCCAATCCCCTATACGACAATTGTTTCATGTTGCTATCAGCGGCTCTTATTATACTCAGGGACGTTAGGTCGCTCCCTCGATATCATTGTGATTCTATGTGATGTTTGACTAAATGGATGCCTTCTCCTGTTTTTTTTGTTTTTTTTGGCTTCCCTGAGTGTATTGCCCCCCTTTCTTCTTTCTGTACCCTATTGAAAATTTCCAATAAATCAGAATTTAAAAAAAAATAAATAAAAGTGGACCCAATACCGAGCCCTTACCGAGTGTTAGTCCAAAAATGTTCAATTTGGGACAAAAATTTAGATTTAAAACATTGAGAAGTCACCCCCATACTGGAACAAATTGGACCTATCTGATCTTTCATCCTTCATGTTGATAAATGAATCTTGAAGAGGATAGTCAGTTGATTTGATTATAATCCATACAATCCGATGCAATGATCAGTAGCCATAGTAGCCCAAAACCTTTCCTCTAATAATATTTGGTGGAGTCACCTTACATTTTCCTGTGACAATCTGATCTATTGGCCTTTTATACAGGCAACTTAGTTTACTATATACTGGCACCAAAAGTACAATACATTTCAAATTATGTGCTGATCTACTGTACAGTTTAATAAAGATCCGGGCCCCCTGCGGTCATGGGGGCTGCTGTATGGTAGTTACACCACTGATTAACCTGCATATGATAAGGTAATAAAAATAAAAATATGCATCTGTATATTTATTATTACAGTCTAAAACAAGAGCAGCATGGCTCATGGATTTTAAGTATTTATGAATGATTCCTGTTGCTCTTGTGAGATGCTCCATACATTATGCTAACTGGCTGCTCAGGGAACATTGCTTTTCCAACTTATGATACTGTGGGTCCCTAAACTCACAAAATTTATTTGCTACGCCCATGCCTGTTATTCAGCACTTAGCCCTTGTTTATCCTGTACTTAATGGTGCATAGCTGTTAAGCTTAGTATACTTTCTGGCCTAATAAAAATAAAGTGATACATACCGTAAAAACGATAAGGATGCAGGGATTTGAAAAATATTAATAGAGTAGTATAGTTTACTGCTGAAACATCACAGAACAACACGGTTTCTGTCTTTTTTTAGTGTAAATTTACTTAATGCAGCAGTGGAAGTATTGAGGTTTAACCTCTTCCATGCCATCTTCAATTTGATCTTGTGATTTTACCAGTAAACCTAGAACCATTTAATCTAAGGTTTTACTACTTAATTAACATTTCGACCTGGAAATGTTTTAAAGAACATTGAAATATAATTTGCATATGTAAATTAGGACTCTGATTTGGCCAAATCTTTCGCAAAGGATTCGGGGGTCCGGCCAAATCCAAGATAGTGAATTTGATGCATCCCTAAAAAGAGCATAGATTTAAGTCAAGGTGAGGCCTTTATAAATACCTGGTAAGGTCTCACCTTGATATAGAGTTCCCACCCAACCTTTAAAAGAATATTAATGAGCTAAAAAGAGTGCAGCGATGTGCAACTAAAAAGAGGAACATTTCGTTTATGAGGAAAAGTGGTCCAAGTTTTGAAAAAGAAGAGGTCCTTGTAAGGGGACAAGAAGATGAGTGAGTGGAAAAGAAGAAGAGACACTTGTAAGGGAACAGGTTAAAAAAAAAAACTCGTGAGGGGACAGAAAAAAAGAGACATTTGTGTCGGTACAAGAAAACGAAGAGGATCTTGTGAGGGGGCGAGAAGAAGAAACACTTGCATCTTGTGAGATTTTCTTCCCATAATTCATAGATTTCTAAATATCAGGTAGAGAGCCTGTGCAATCAAGACAGATTCACTTTATTCTGGGTTGGTGATACATTTTGCATGGTATCCATTACATTTCATCTGTGGGGTTCTTTGAAAAGAACACTTGACCTCGACAGCATTTAACTGGCTACGTTTTGTATTAAAGGTTTTTGTGGTTTTTACCACATAAATCTTTAATTTTTAGAGTTTTTTTTTAAAAATTAGAAAACCATGAATTTTTTGAGATTTGTGGAAAAAAAGATTGTTAGTAA
Source organism: Xenopus laevis (assembly GCF_017654675.1). Lineage (NCBI taxonomy): Eukaryota > Metazoa > Chordata > Amphibia > Anura > Pipidae > Xenopus > Xenopus laevis. The sequence goes on along the minus strand of NC_054375.1, from coordinate 119,391,039 downwards.
ATGGGCCCCTAAGTTTTATGGTTTGTATGGTATCCATTTTGTAATATGTTCTTACCTGACATTAAGGGGCCCATTTATTTAAACATTGTATTTACTGTATCTGTTTAAGGTTTTTAAGGGGAAATCGCATGATACAAATTGCGGCTTGATTTTATCGCAATGTTTTTTTTTGCTCTGACTTTTTCCAGAAAAATTATTGATAAATGAGTTCAATTTGTGGAAGGGAGTTGGTCAATTTTGTTTTAATAAAAAAAATAGATACATTTGAGCTTTAGTAAATAACCCCCTAAAAGTTGTGATTTTTTACTCCCAAACTGGATGTGGCCTGTGCCTTTTGGGGAAAAGTATATGGGAATATTAAAGATAAGTTTCCTGCCTTTGACGCTGCCACTGTGATAGACTGGAAACTATCGTTTACGTTAGTAATGCTCTTACTGTATATAATACAACAGCAGAAAAAAACGATTAGCTGGTGTTGCAACTTCAACTCATGCCTTTGATCAGGGAACAGTAATTAGCCTTCTGAACCTTAAAAAGTACCAAATGGTCACTGAATAACCTTGGTTGAGATACAATAACTGTCACATTGTGTATTAGAGAAAATGAATGAACACTGTCTTGTTGATGGCAAAGCATTTTTGTCCCTTGTACATTAATGTTTTTTTGTTTATCGTTATATTTCAGTGCTGACATGTCCAAGATGTAGCATACTTGTTCTCTTGGTGCACTTTACCACAGGTACATAAGAGATCTGCAAGTGGTGCTATTTTTTTTCTTCTGAAAAACGGAATTATATTTGCCTTGGGAAGCAAGTAGCAGCTCCTGCATGTTATTAATGGATAAAATCTAAACAGTAGCCAACCCTGAGGTGAACCCTATGCATTTAAAACATTTCATCAGACAGCTAAGTATTTTTTTTCACTGTAGCAGATATCTTAACTGCTACCACTCAATAGATGCTGATAGGAAAGAAAAATGGCCAAGATCACTAAATGTGAAAATTGATATTATGAGCTCTACAATGTAGTTTAAACCCAGCTGAGTTTCTTATAAACCCAACATCACAATTTTCTGCCACAACAAAGAATGTAAACAACATAAAAATTCAATAAGCTATGGCTATGGGACTTTTTAAAGCTTAATCCTTGCCATTTACATTTTTAGAACCTTATCCTTGTTACCTTACCTTTTTTTGTTTTGTTTTTTTAAAAATGCATTTAAAAAAACCATCTACTCTACTCTTTATATTTTGACTAAAGACAAAGGGACAGAAGTGGGAAATTAGAGTTCATCACAGAAAAACTCACTTTCCATTAAATCCTATAGGATTTTGTTTGTACTGGAATCAGTTATTGCAGATCTACTAGCCCCCAAAAGATCTACATCTAAATCTGACTCCAACTATTAATTTATTTATTAAACACATTGAAGTGTTTAAAGGGATTCTGTCATGATTTTTATGATGTAGTTTTTATTTCTAAATTACATTGTTTACACTGCGAATAATTCACTCTACAATATAACATTTCATTTCTGAACAAGCAAGTGCATTTTTTTAATTGTAATTTTGATGCATAGGCAGCCACCTCAGGTCATTTTGCCATTCATGTGCTTTCAGAAAGAGCCAGCGCTTTAAGATGGAACTGCTTTCTGACAGGTTGTTGTTTCTCCTACTCAATGTAACTGAATGTGTCACAGTGGGACCTGGATTTTACTATTGAGTGTTGTTCTTAGATCTACCAGGCAGCTGTTATCTTGTGTAAGGGAGCTCCTATCTGGTTACCTTCCCATTGTTCTGTTGTTAGTTTGCTGGGGGGGAGGGGGTGATATCACTCCAACTTGCAGTACAGCAGTAAAGAGTGACTAAAGTTTATCAGAGCACAAGTCACATGACTGGGGGCAACTGGAAAACTGACACTATGTCTAGCCCCATGTCAGATTTCAAAATTAAATATAAAGAAATCTGTTTGATCTTTTGAGAAATGGGATTTAGTGCAGAAGTCTGCTGGAGCAGTACTATTAACTGATGCATTTTGGGAAAAAAAAACATTTCACATCAAAGTATCCCTTTAAGATGTGTTTTTTCCACACAAAATGCATTAAAGTCAATGTGCATTTTTTGCAGCTTCTCTTGAGGCATTTTTTGTGTGTTCTTTGCTGCAAAAAGTTTCACAGTGAAATTTTGCAGAGGGGGATAATGAAAAGTGACTTAATTATTTAAGAAAAACTTGTTACTTAATTTTTTAGAAAGCTTCTTATTTCAAATAAAGTATGATGTAGTGTATATTACATTATTATTTTTGCAATAGTTCCCATTTAAGAAACATATTGTAAAATGGTATTTTATTTGTAATTGATATATTTAGAGGCCAATTTATACATGTTTAAATGTATTGTTTTTCAAAACTCGATCACAAAAAAATGGAACTGAAATTAACAGAAAGTAAATTGTATGGTTTCTGGTTCTAGGCTGAAAGTGTAGATCGTTAATCAAGAGGACTCCAAAAGTTCCCTTGATCAACACTTTCTACACTTACACTAGTCAGATTATATTCAGTGCTGCTAAAAAGTTTGGGGTTCAGATCCTATTCAAATAATGGTTCCATACATAAGGTTCATGCATTAGCCCTTAATGCTCCAGATGGACAGCCCAGGTTATTTTCTTAAAAGTGTCTTTAACAAGGGTAACTGTAAAGGAATCCTTAAACTGCTGAATGATGACTTTATACTTTTGTAAAAGAAGTATTAGAAAAACCCTGCTTTTTCTTACAAAAGCTGCTATTTGTTCTAGTATTGGCTGGCCAAAATCATCCTTATCAGCTCCCATAGACCTTCCAGGTTTTTTCAGCGAGAGATAGCATAAATGTAAACCATCATTGATAATTTGCTTTTGTAGGGATGTGAAAATCTTAGACACCCTTACACATTACAGACAGGCACATCCCTAGCTATATGGACGCCTAAAAGGTCCTTATGGGGACCTTGTGCTTATGTAACCCCTGCAGTTCACACAGTGTACACCAGATGGCACTGTGCCAGAGTATAAAAGGTTTAGGAACCATGAGGTCTGGGTCCATTGCTTTAGCCCAACCAAGCAGGCTGGAAGGGAATGGGTAGTGTTGACCCTAGGCGCCTTGGCCCTAGTAATTAGACAGCTATACTCAATTATAGATCACTCTAGGAGTGATAGAGAGGCTAAATAGTTGAGCAGCTCAAGACTCCACCGAGAGATTAGAGGGATTAAGATCCCAGGGTATTACTGACCCAGAATAAGGAACCAAGTGTTGAGATTAGGGATGATAGGAGTTCCCCTAGTCTGCCACTGGAAGATATCCTGAAAACAGGGCAATACCCCCTCACAGACTGCCAACTTACTCTCTGCTGTGTATTCCCTAGCCTGTAGGGATTCAGCCTATACGTGCTGTGAGTATATGCTTCCTTTATGCTGCTGTGTTATTTTATGCTCCATTGTGGATCAATGTGCTGAATGATCTATGTACTATTGTTTAATAAATATAGTTCTATGTTCAACCACTACTGGCGCCCATCATTGTGCTATTGCACCTAGTTACAGTTACACTACACCCTGCCTCCACGAGGGCTTGCCCCTGAGAAAGAGAGCTCATCTGTGGTATCAGCCCACAAAGGAAAGTAGCTATAACTGCTAAATACAAAGCAGTTTACTATAGCGTTTGATAAGTACAGGACTGAAACAATGTGTAAAGGTTTTGTGCCCTAATTAACAATGCTAGTTTGTGTGCCTTTTTGGGAATCCTAGAATTGTTAGTAAACAAGAACAGTGAACAGACATCTGAAAGGGTTTTCCAAACTCCCCACTACAAAACAACCAGCTGTTGCTGATGTTAAGACTTTAGCAAATCCCTGGAGACTAATTTTCACTGTGGCAAAACCTGTCAAACCCACACTATGAAATCTCAGGAAATAGCTGGAGATTCCAAATTAAAGTGAATTGATAGGTTTAACAGGTGAGACAAAGTAAACGACTTTCAGAGCTGTGTTGCCTGTTTTTATCACAAACACATTGCAGAAAATATGGTTGACAGTTTTTACGATTGTGCAAAAGTTCCAGTTTGAATCTGAGCCAAATGGTTAATGTCTTGATACTTCATGAAGTGTATGGTACCCGTTTGCGGGGAAGGAAAAAAGGTGTTTTCTGCTTCCAGATAATCAGCAACACACCCAGTTATTTTAGTTTCCTAAAGCTGGTTTTGCTTAAACTTCATTGAAGTAGAATTGCATTTTGTGGTTAAGGTGATTTCAAAACATCTTAAAAGCATGAAGGAGAAAGTTTTAAAAGGAGATGAGAATGGGTGGTTGACGTATTTACAATATAAAAGAATCATGGGGAATTTGTTTGAAATGTTCTTAAGATTCCTTTCCCTGGGAACTTACAATTGGATTTGTACATTATTGGTACTTGTATGGTGGGCTGATGGGATTCCAATGGATATCCACATACTTACTATGGCTATTGGTCAGTTTGTGAATCAGCCCTTTTTAACAAACTAATTTGATATACCATATGGAATATCAACAGATTAGGAACTGAAGAGGAGCCACAGCTCCTCTAAATTTATTGCTATTTTGATCATTTAGGCTCTCTACCCAACAACTGGAACAATAGAAAGCCAGCCATGCTGTGTACAGCTTCTCATACTGTATCCATCCGTTCAACCTGTAGGCTTAACTGGATTTGTATAAAAATCAAGCACAAGTCCTGGACCTCCAGGTATTATTGGTGACAGGTCTTGGGTATTGGGAGGTGTTTAGAGATAGATGATACCTTGACACTGCAAGGGCCATAGGAACGTATTTACCAGGAGTCTAACAAGATACAGACAGGTACCAAAAGACTATGTGAGTTGGGTTATTGATAGGTACTGTGAGACACTGAGAGACTGGCATTTAATTGAACACTGTGTAAGATATAACAAGAAGACATGGGGGCATGTAATAAAATAGTTTATTCAGATGCACGCATGGTCCAAAGCAAGTAATGTGGCTTGTTTTGTTTGAAAATGTCCAGCTATTTTTTTTACTTGTTGCCCTAACAGTATTTCTTTTTGACATAATCCGTGACACTGCCTTTTAAATGAATATTATTTACTGAGTTACAGTTAACCCTTTACCTCTCAAAGACCTTCAACATATTGAGAACTGAACACGCATCCTTACAATGAAATGTCACCTCAAGAAAAAAAAATGCAATTTCCAATTTGTGTAGTTTTAGTGTTTTTTTCAACCTCTACTAAATTCACTTTTTTTAAAAAAAAGCACGAATGTCTACTTATTTATTACAAGATCCAAATATAAAAATCATGAATTAATAACAATGCAGGATGAATACGAATAAGAATAAGAAAACCTGGAAATCATAGTTTTCTGAAGAATGTTTGTGGGATTAAAACTAACCCCCCCCCCCCGAAAACCTCTACAAGATCAAAACATTTTTTTTGCATTGACTTCTACATGAAGTTTCCAGCTTTTAGAAGTAGTAGTTTTTATTAGGATTTTTCATGGCTTTTACATTTAATAAATTTGTCATGGTTTACAGTAATTAGCTAAATATATGATTTTTAGCTCTAAAAAGTTTGATTCAGGTAGATGAAAAAATATTAACGTTAGTAAATTTGACCCTAAACCATTATCCTATAAGTTGCCATCAGAAATGTATTGTGATGGGGTTGAAATAGAATTGGCAACCACATCTATTTATTTTTTAATGCACAATCTGTGTGTTGCTTTCTGTTGGGGAAAACTGGTTGCAGAAATGATGTACAGCTTGAATAGATGTTAATGAACCCGCTCTTCTGACATTGTGTATGGCAACTACAGATTAGTAATGTACCATTCTTGAGTTCAAAGGCACATACTTTCTACAGCTAAGAGGGGTGACGTATTAGTTGACATTTGCCTATGATTAATCATCAGGGCTGTGCCCATCATTTATTGTTTATGTATTTTCTGGAACATTTGCCACAGATTAGCCTTATTCTGCATTCATTTGTGCCATTTTAAACATGGCATCTCCCATTTCCTCATTACAATAGCTTTTTAACTTAACCTAAGATCTATTAATTCATTTATTTTGAGTTGTGATTTTGCCGCAGATCACACCTTAAAAATGAATACACTTGCCTCTTGGTGTAAAATTCAAAAACAAAACATAGTGTTCTCTACTTTTTATCTTATAACATTAACTTGGTTTCTGTTGACACAGATGTAAAGCTGAATTGTGAAGAATTAAGGGGAATGGTAGTTAGTAGTGGTAATAGTCCATTTCTTTGTACACTAAATCATAATAATGTGTGCTCTGCCAGCAAGATAAAAATGCCTTGCAAAACCGATCACTGAATTTCAACTCGGGCCTCTGTAGCAATGGACTTTAAGGGTCAAGCAACCTTAACACATAACTTCTGTTGCACTGCCCATATCTTACTTCCTGTAAATGCCTGTCCCTCGCTCTCAATTTCAAGGACTCAGCCAATCTCCTTCTGTAAATAGAACAATGCTTTATATTTTCCTATTACCTCCAGAGAAGCTATATCAATAATGCAGGAAACACATCTGTCTGGCACAATGAGATTATTTTTCTGATTTCGGCTGACAGTTATGGTAATAGTTTGGCAAACCATCTACACTACCGTCAATGACCGCAGATTACAACTGTTTTTTTTTTTTTTTTAATTCTCAACTGTTCATAAAAAAGCACAAAAGATTGATTGCTCACAGCAAGAGAGATAGAAAGGCATGTCATCAGAAAATGCATTACAGACATTTAACTCTTAACTTGATGGCCACTGCATATTGACTTTTGTTCTCTGTTGTATTGTACCTCTTACTACACCAACATATGCACTGCCGGGTTTTTGTGCATATTATAAACGGAAATAAAACATGAATTTTTGCAACAGCTGGATTATTATAAGTACATAATGACCTAAACTAGGATGACTTCATATAGATTTTTAAAACTGTTCTCCATATGTCTTTTAGCATTATAGTTTTCCCCATAATCTAAACAAGCCTGTAGTTTTATCTTTAAATAATACTTTTCTTCACTGATTGACTGGCCATAATGTTCCTTAATGCTATACTTATAGGTATCAGGCCAATGAGCCTGCAAGTTGAATGGATGGATACAGTATGAGAAGCTGTACACAGCATGGCTGCCTTTCTATTGTTCCAGTTGTTGGGTAGAGAGCCTAAATGATCAGAATAGCAATAAATTAAGAGGAGCTGTGGCTCCTCTTTACTTCCTAATCTGCTGATGTGCCATATGGTATATCAAATTAGTCTGTTAAAAATGGCTGATTCATGAACTGACCGATATCCATAGTAATTACTGTATGTGGATATCCATTGGAATTGTCAGCCCACCATACAAGTACCAATAATGTACAAAATGAAGTTTCATACAATATTATTGATACATGTATGGCCATCTTTGCATAATCCTGCAGCCCTCATAATCCAAAGAGTCACAGCAGGGTGCCACTCAAGGGTTATTGTCTGATGTTATTGGAACATGGCCAAAACTTAGGCCAATACTAAAATATTTCATCTTAGAACTGAAAAAATACCTAATTTGTCTAATAGCCTAAACAGAAAAATTACAAAAACCTATGCCCAAAAAAGGTTATAAATCTGTGGGCATGGTAAACCCAGGTACATGTAAACTCTCTAATCCCTGACTCCACTGTGCAAGGTAATACCTTTTATGGGATAGGTATTTTTTCACTTTTTCACTATAAAAAGGCATTATATTGGACAATTGTGAATTTTAGTAAACATTAACAATTTGTACCTTTAGTTTATAGAAAAAGAAGAGGTCCTCACTGATCAGTCAATTCAGATGAAAACCTTCAGTTCATTCAAATAACATGCCCATAATGTCCATCAGATTCAATAAATAATTCTGCTGGCCCAAGCAAGAATGAATCTAAAATGAAACAAAAAAGAAGGGGCCTCCCAACATGTAAATCCATGCAAGAACTTTACTACAATCTTGTAAGCGCATTGACTTTTTAATTGAATAATGTCATGGCTCATCCCATACCGATTCAATAGAACCCAATGCATTTCATTGATATCCCCAACTTTTTCACGGAATAGGAGTTTTGTAGGTAACTATTTTGATTCTTTAACCGTTCTGAGAGACACATTAATAATTTAAGGTCAGTAGTTCTTACTATAGTATATTATGAATATCTTTTCTACCTGTTTAGAAAATCTTCTGAATTGTATTTAGAAATAATGGCTAAGGTTATAAAAAAATATATATTGCTGACTTGGCTTATCATCAGATGTAACACTCACTACCAAAATAGGAGGGTATTAGGTTAATAAAATCATTTATTTAATTTTTTTTCTATAAAAAAAACCAGTTTAAAAGCCAGGACCAGCCAAAAGTACTGAATCTCCAGATGTCTTCATACACAGCAATTGGCACAACATTTTGTACATTTTGTAAATACAATTTTATAATAGCATCATCAGATGAACAAATATTTTTTCCCCTCTGAGGCAAGAAAGGCTTCTGTATAATTATTTTGGAATTGTGAAAGGTATTTCTTTTTTATAGCCACTCAGCTGATTCTGAAATAAACAAAGCTAATTTACTTTCATGACCTGTTAACAAAGGTGTAATTAAAATCATATTACTTTCTTCCACCCTGCCAGAGTTCTGTTTCTGTGCAATGCCTTGATGTGGCCTGCAAACCACTGTGGATTGGATTTCCTGGCTCCAACAAATACAAAATTTGGCTTTTTCATTGCAGAGCTGATTAATTCGTCTGACAACATTGAGTAATCAGGGCATCATTCAAATATACTTCTTTAGCTGAGGTAATACAGGACACTGATCATTTTGAATAGAACACTAACAGACATGAAAAATATTTCGTTATATTTTCAATGCTATATCATCAAAAATAACATTTTCTCTAGTCTAAGTTTAGTGGTAATTCATTATTTGGAAATGTTTTTGTTTTAGGGGAGTTCTATAACTGTTAAGTTTGTCATCAATATAACAGGAACTTGCTAATAGAAGAGATTCAACTCAGTTGCCCTGAGGGCATTTTGGGGGAGTTTAATAAAAGCAGTAGGTGCTGAATGGAAATATTAATTATAAATACTTTCCCTGTAAAACACCTACATAAGCCTACTTGATTAATAGTCTGAGTGTATTTACTTCCAGTAAATATACAGTATATGTGGAGATGTTGGTTGAGGACATTTTCATTCCATTCTGCTGCCGATCTATTTCCTATATAGTTGAAGTAAGCATGGAGCAGGTAGCGTGTTGTATTATAAATAAAGGGTTCAGTAAGTTTAGCTGGGCATACAGGGGCAGAGTTAAAGTGACCATACACGGGCTCAGGGATCAATCCTTCTGGGCCGAGTATGCATTGTCCGCAATTATGATCCGATCACTGGCCCAAGGGCCAAACAATCATGTCAGTCTAATATCACCCACCACAAAGTGAACATATTGGTAAAAGATCCTTTAATTTGGCATGTTTAAGCAGATTTTTGCATATATCACCACCTTAAGTCGGCAGCTTATTGACCCATGAATGGGGCCCTCAAGGCACCTCATCCACCAATATCTAGCTGAAAAATTTCCAGGTTGCTATTGAGCAGGTTTGAAAAGCATGACTTGTTAAAATGTCATCAGCTCGTTTATGCAGTGCTCATCCAGCAGGTCTTTATAGGCTACTACATTATGATCGCAGAGCACAGATGGACAACCGAGAATAGAACTGCTCATTTGGTGACCTTGCTAAACACGCAGATATCACAATGTATGGCAAGCAGTCCTACTCCAGCACTATATAAGTAGTTTATTACAGTAACAGTGAGAACTGACTACCAGCCCAGTCTGACCCTGGCTTTAGAGTTTATGGGAGAAATCACAATATTTAGGAAAGCCTTATGCAATAAGCCTATAGATGCAGTTTTAACATTACATCTGTCAGTGAACGCCTATCATGTCTAGGGCTTTGTTATCATTATGATCATGCAAGCAATCTTCTTGTTCATTTGTTATTATGAATTGCAATTTATATAGGGGTTCTAACAGGTCCGGACTGAGAATTAAAATAGGCCCTGGCATTTCAGGTACACAGAGGCCCAATCAGCCCACACAGAGGCCCAAACAGCCCCCACCAGCCCACTAAATACTGACTTTCTATGGCACCTAATAGCAGCCCCTCTGGCATTTGCCAGAACCCACAGATTGCCAGTCCGGGCCTGGGTTCTAAGGCAAATTCTGCATAAGCCTCTAAAAGTGCTATTTAGCTGTGATTGATTTCAGTGGGGTTGTCCTACTTTGTTCATGTGATTTTAAACTTAACCGTTGGACTTCTGTGCATCTATTTCCCCGAACCTTTCTGTCAAAATTAGCATTCCATTTATAAACAATTTTGTTTCAAGAGAGCAAATAAACTCGTTCCTGTTTCTGCAGTGACAATTTGTGCTCATTAGATGAACATTATCTCTTACAAAATCTACAATTACTGCCAAATCCTTCTTCACCTAACATAGTCCAATTTGGTGAGCACATTGCATTCTTCTTTTTGTTTCCCAGATGCCTGATTTTGCTTCTCCCAAATGCATAAGTCTGCAGATATCCAGTGGTAAATTTCATCTACCACTTATCTGCCCATTTCTGCTGAGAGAAGCATCATGCTCTGTTTGGCATGAATACTAATGGTGCTACACAACATTGTCGAAACCCTCTTTTTTTCTGCAGTGTATTGCTGCAGATTTGCTTATAAAAGCAGCAATCCTAAAGAAAAACTGTTTCAAAGTGTGGGATATTGTCATAGCAGGAGTAATATAATAGTGAATGTTATAATACTAACAACATATTAGCACAAAATAAATGAAGTTAACAGAATGCAACCAAACCTTCAGTCTGAAGGGAGAAGGGTCTACATGGGAATACTTGGCTCCGGTTTATATACGTATACCGAAGCTAGATATAAACAATTAACGAAGAAAAGCAAGTAATTAAGCTAGTATTGCTTACTTCATATTACTGAGTTTATACGTTTTATCAAGCCCCAAAGCAGTAAATTAGGAACTTAAAATGTTCTTCTATTTATAATACTATTGAGACATTGTGGATTCTGAGATCTTTTGGCAAGAGGCAAAGCTACAAATACATTTTGCATGTTGTCTCTCTGCTACTGGATAGGTAAATAGTCAAGTTCCATAGTTTATGTGTGCATACCTAAAGAATAAATCCATACACTGGCAAGAATTGAAGGAATTCATTAACAAGTTTATGAACTTGGAAGTTGCTTTGGGAATATGAAAATATTTTCACTCGGCACTCTGAATGGTGTAGAACCAGAAGTGACACTATGCCAATTATATGTGACAAAGACCTTGCTGTCTTGTGAAACTGTAATTAAGCGGTTCACTTACCTCAATCTTCAGTCTGCAATGCATAGGGATTTATGCACCATCTATTGCAAAACCGATATATAGTAGGAACAGTATTCATGGTCATAACAACCCATGAGGCTACATTTGTTTTTTTGTAGGTCATGGAACTCAAACTTGAAAATCCTTTTCATTTTTCAATAGGCGTTCATTATTTCTTATAATATATAGGGGCCGGCAAATGTTTTCACCTTTTTTTGTCACGGAAATGACGCACATAGACTTGTATGGCGGTGTGCGGAAAAAAAAAAAGACGAGCGGAAAAATAATTTAGCTGCACGTCAAAAATATTTTGACGCCCATAGATTTTAATGGCCGTTGGCGATATTTCGCCAGCAGCAAATTTTTGGCGAAGCAAAACAGGTCAAATTCGCCCATCCCTAATAATAAACAGGTTTCAATGAACCACGTGAAAGAACTGACATCACTATGCAATAGTGATACCCGGGGGGTACCCGCTCTTCCTCCTGCTCTCCCTGCCCACCACCTTCATCTGCCGAATTCCAGCTTTAAAGCTGCGCACCTGCTCGCCACAACTGATTTGTGACATCATCGGTGGGGCGGGCGGCGAAGGTCTATAAAGGGAAGTTGGGCTTGGCGTCTCGTTTTTGACAGCGGCATCCGTTCTTGATGCCGGCGCACATTCGCTGGCGAAAATGCACCGGCGTCCAAAAAAACGGATTTTTGCTAGCAAATTTTCACTGCGGTTTCTGCAATTCGCTGCAAATTTGCGCCTAGCGAATGAATTCGCCCATCGTTACTCTTGATTGTATTTACTTCATCACAGTCGTTAACATATGTATATGATTTGTCCAAGCATTAATTCACAATGTAAACCCCCTTGTTTCAATTTTTTATAAATAGCTCATCAATGTTGTTGTTGAAATATAGCAATAATGATTTCTTTCAACGTGTGACTTTGTTGTTACTGCATCTGACAAAAGAGTGTGTTCAATTAAGTTTTTCTTTGTTAAAAACATGTTTAAATGTTTTAAATACATCTCCTGAGACTTTAAAATAGTATCCAATAATGTGTACATTATTTCTTACATATATTTACCATAGATTTAATTGTAATAAAAGTTATTTATTGTTTACATTTTTTTCAGGTTATTTAACCTCAAATATAGAATTGCAATACAAAATATTAAAAAATGTTCTAACAAAGTTTTATTTTTTAATTTTTCTTTTAAGTTTTGACATCCTTTTTTTAAACATTTGACGCTCATCACATTTGTTTTATATGTAATCATATCCCCTTGCAAGTGTATTTTTCTAAAGAAAACAACCCCAACCTTTACAGTCTACCCTCATAATTTAAATCTTCCTTCCCTTTAACCAGTTTAGTTGCACTTAGTCTCTGCACTGTCTCCAGCTCATTTATATCGCTCTTAAGGACTGGAGCCCAAAACTGCACTGCATACTTAAGATTAGGCCATATTGTATATGCCTTGAGATTCTAATAAAATGTAGACTAGAGAAAAAAAGAAATCCCCAACAAACTCCCATTAAGGGGCACATTTACTAAGGGTCGAAGAGAATTCAAAGTGAATTTTCAAATTCAAAAACTTCGAATTTCGAAGTAATTTTTGGGTACTTCGACCATCGAATAGGCCAAAGTTGATTTGAATTGAAAAAACTTTGACCATTCGAAAATCGAAGTACTGTCCCTTTAAAAAACGTAGACTTCGTCACTTCGCCACCTTAAACCTGCCGAATTGATATGTTAGCCTATGGGGACCTCCTAGAACCTATAGCCAGTATTTGGCTAAGTTTTTAGAAGTCAAAATTTTTTTTTGTGAAAATGTTTTGATCGATCGATTTGAATTAGATCGAATAAAACTAAGTTCAAACAAATAAAAAACTTTGACTATCGAATTTTTTCAATTCGATGGTCGAATTTCGAAGTTTTAGCGCTTCGAAATTATACCCTTAGTAATTGTGCCCCTTAATGTATAACTTGCTTTTATATTATTTCTAACAAAGTGCATAACCTTGCGTTTACCAGCATTGAACCTCATTTTCCAGTTTGCTGTCAGTTTTTCCAATTTAGTCAAATCACTCTGCAAAGTAGAATCACCCAAAGGTAGTACTCTATAGGTGAACTAGTCCCCAGTGCGCCAGATGCCAGCGCCGTTTCATGAATTTTTCGCTGTTTCGCCGGTGCAAATTCGCCCGTCACTACTAGCTAATCTTGCATAAAAATAATCAAAAAACTCATTAATCTCAAAAGATATGTTGCTAATACTTAACATTATGAAATTGTCACGGCCGGCACCCGATACCAGAACAAATGCCAAGCACCCTGGTCTCGGCTCGGCTTCTCCAGTAATGTGACCACCAATGGGCTTCGGGAGGAGCCCTCAGCTTACTTGGGTGCCACCTGGACTTAACGAGGGGTGCAAGGCGAGATGTTCTGGCTGGAGAAGGGGCACGGCTGTTTAGCAGAGTCTTTAGGCCGAAGGTCATGGTACAAAAGGTCAAGGCAAGCGGATGGTCAGACAGGCTGGGTCGAGGCAGGCAGATAGCAAGAATCGTCAAACAGGCAAAAAGGGTCAAAACCGGGTGATCAATCGAGGGGTTAAACTGAAGAGTAGTCGTAAGCAGGCAAGGTCAGGATCCAGAAATCAGAATAGTCAAAATAGCCAAGCAGGGGTCAAAACAGGAATCAGACAGGTTCAGAATGAATCAGACAAATAGCACAAGGCTCACAAGCACCAGGAATACAATCCTATCACGGGCACAGAATTAAACTAGAGATCCCTTTAAATATCATTTGAATTTCGCGCCACTGCGCGATGATGTCATCGCGTCAGCGCGCATGCGCATAAAACCCAGGAAGAAGCGCGCGCCCTAACTGACCGGCGCCTGCAGAGCAAAAGATCGGTGCGGCGGTTGACCCTGCCGCCCCCCCCACTAGACCACCAGGGTAAGATTTTCTCACAGAAATGTTTTATATCCATCTATATCAGTGATCCCCAACCAGTAGCTCCTGAGCAACATGTTGCTCCCCAACCCCTTGGATGTTGCTCCCAGTGGCTTCATAGCAGGTGTCTATTTTTGAATTCCAGACTTGTAGGAACCTTTTGGTTACATAAAAAAAGTTGTATTGCCAAATAGAGCTTTCTGTAGGCTGCTAGTCCACATAGGGTCTACCAAATACAGTAGTCAATCATAGCACTTCATTGGCATCCTCAGGAACTATTTTCACGTTGTGTTGCTCCCCAACCCTTCTTACATTCGAATGTGGCTCACGGGTGAAAAAGGTTGGGGATCCCTGATCTATATCAACAAATAGCAAGTACACTCTACAGTTCAATTGAATCATGTTGAATTAGTCTTAGACCAGGGTAAAACTAATACAGGCAATATTTTACTGAACAGCATGGTGGCTCATTGGGTAGCACTTCTGCCTTAGAGCAAGGGGGTCCTGAGTTTGACTCAAATTTGGGCACTATATGCCCATATCTGTGTGAGTTTTCTCCCAAAGACCTGTAGGCAAGTTAATTGGATCCTGATAAAACTGACCCTAGACTAGTGAATGTGATAGGGACTGTAGATTGTAAACTCCATTGGGAATGACAAACTACTGCATACATCTGTTGACAATATAATTAATAATATCTCACTATACAAGCTTTGAAAAAATTGGAATGTGTTTATGTTATGGAGAGTTGCTTTTATTTCCTTGTCCTGCTGGAAACACAATTAATGACATCAAACCACAGCTTGCATCTTGTTATAGGATTATAATGCAATAGGAGTGCTAGGAGAGGTAATAAGTAAATACTGGGGCTGATCAACCCAAGCCAGTAGGGATGGGTGAATTTATTCACCTTGTTACACCGAAAAAATGACGCCCATAGACTTGTATGGCTTTGTGCGTAAAAAAAAATGTTTTTTAATGGGCGTCTGCGACATTCCGCTGGCCGCGAATTTTTGGCGAAACAAAACGGGTCAAATTCACCCATCCCTACAGGCCACTGTTAGCTTAGCCACATGACTTGTATAAAAAAAAAACTGTGCATTTGTGGCTACAGTGGCATTTTAAAACATGGCTTAAAGTGTAGGTTTCTATTAACCTACATTACACAATCAGCAGCTAGTATTTACTGCTCTGTTGCTTGAAAGCAAACTTTATACTTACTATAGGTTACTAAACCCCTTCCCAGTTCATGTATAAAACTGCAGGTCAATGCTTATTAATTAGTATTTTAACTGGCATGACTTTAAACGCCTCCCCAGTTCATGTATAAAAATGCAGGTTAGTGCATATTATTCAGTATTTTAACTAGCATGGCTTTAAAAAAAAGATTCCTACAAATTATGTGCAAAAATAGATCATTTGAAGTCTTATAGATCATTTCCTCAGTAACTTGACTTTGAGTATGTGCCCTCAACACCTCCCCCTAAAACCCACTGTTTCAAAAATGAAACTTTTTTATATTAATGTCTTGTATCGATGTGGAACAATAAAAAAAAAGAAGATATGAAAATGGTATACATTAAAAGCCACTACATAAGGCCTAAGAACCTAAAATGATCTTTCAGGAACATTTTCATTTTCACTGATATTAAAGAGAACACGAATGTCAATCCAATCGGTGCTTTATGGGAGATTTGAACTTTGAAAGAGACCTAATTTTCCAAATGACTTTATGAGTATTACATCAGAAATTCAGACTCATCCTTGATTGCTTAGGCATTTTAAATGTGTAACATAAGTTCAGTAGACCAACACAGTCAGTTCTAGAAGTGTAACAAGCATCTGTTGTCACAGTCACCTAACAGCTATTCTAGTAGTGATGGCTCTTCTTAGAAATACAGTAGCGTTAGCTAAATCTTTAACTTAATGGTGTAATACAGAACTTTCTATCTCTTTAGCATACATATTTGAAGTGTGCCTGAAAAAGTAGATTAACTTGAAAAAGACAAAATGGTAATGCAAAAATACTTTAATAACATTGGTTTGTATTTGTAGTTGAAGAAAACAGTAGTATATTTCAATAAACACCTATGGGTTTTCTACCCTTAACTCTGCTGTTCTGGGATTCAATTATGTTGCCTTTATGTCGATTTAAAGGGTGTGGGAGGCAACCAGTGAGGTATTGTTTCAAAGTCTGATTAATCCTTTCAGTGTGTCCATTTGACTGTGGGTTGAAAGCAGTGAAAAATGTCAATTTTATATTCAAAGCTTTAAAAAACTCCCTCCAAAACGTTGAAGTAAATTGCACTCTGCAATCTGACACAATCTCATCAGGGACCCCGTGAAGATGAACAATTTCTTTAATAAAAAGCTCAGCAGTGGATGAGGCAGATGGAATTCCATGATGAGGAGCAAAATGTGCCATCTTTGAAAGTGGGTCTAAGATTACAAAAATTGTATTATAACCTTGCGTGGGAGGAAGATCAACAATGAAGTCATTAGAGATGGAACCCCAAAGTATAATAGGGACAGGCAACGGCCAAAGTAACTCTAAAGGTTTGATATGTGAGTCTTTAAAATGGGCACAGCATAGTCTCTACAATCCTCTTAGCAAGATCCAAAGTCTTGAAGGTCCCCATGTGACCAGTCAAAGGATGATCATAAACAAACTGCAGAGTTTCTAATTGAAGAGATTCAGGAATGAAAATCTTACCATTTCGAAGATATAGTCCATCACATGCTTGTAGTTCATCAGGCATGGTTAAGAAGACACCTCCTTAATCTTGGAAATGAACTCACTTTGTAATAACAGGAAATCTTGAGGCTGAAAGATGTTATCTGGAGGAGAAGAGTTCTCTTCAATAGTAAACACATGAGTGCATCAGCCTTTTAATTTTTACAGCCAGGTCTGTAAGTAATAAATAAAGCCCATCTAGTCTGTCAAGGCTTGAGATATTTGGCAGTATGCAGTTACTCTAAATTACTGTGATCAGAGAAGATTATAATTGAATGGATGGGTTCTTCCAGCAGATTACGCCATTCCTCAAAAGCTGTTTTTATGACCAAAAGTTCTCTTTCAGGGACCTCATAGTTTCTTTCAGACGGTGAAAGTTTTTTTTAGAAAAGAATGCAACAGAATGAAGAAAATCTTTAACACCAGTTTTTTTTAGCTAAAATCCCTCCAATAGCAGTCTCTAAAGCACCCACCTCTAGGACATATGGCAAAGTAGGATTGGGATGTTTAAGAATGGGAGCAGACACTAATAACTTCTTTAATTGATGAAAAGAAGATTGTGCTTGAGAAGGCTATTGAAAATGTTTGGAGGAACTGGTTAGATTGGTTTTAGGTGTGAAAATATTTGAGAAGTCCTTAATACATTTTCTATAAAAATTGGCAAACCCAACAAAACTTTGTACAGCCTTTCGAAAAGAAGAGACAGGGCAATCAATGACAGTGGACACATTTTAATGATGAACTTGCAGACGATTGAAGATCTTTCTTATACGGATTCATTTTCAGAAAAAGGAAAAATATCATCTAGATATACTATAACAAATTGATCTATTTGCTGATAGCCACCCTGAAGATCCCGGACAGCCTAAGTGAGGGCAGCCAATTGCTGGGTGAGGGCATCCAAATGCTTCCGACTGCGACCTCCGATCTGGAGATGAGAACATGACGAGGCCAACTAAGTAATAGCATGAGTTCCGAAGTACCCACGAGAATCATAACACAGTCTATGAGGATCTAGGAAACAAGACACTTAACTTTAGACAGAGAGTTGTAATTGTAAAAGAACCATGGTCGTAGGACAGGCCTGGGGTCAGAATCAGAAGAACAAGAAGCTGGGGTGGACTAGGAACTAGCCAAGAGTCAGGAATCCAAAAAGTCAGCAATATCTCAGAAAAGAATGCTCAGTGTCAGCAGAAGATCAACTTGCACTTGAGTATAGGCCTCAGAGTCTGTTTAAGCTGAAAGTGCTTGCACAAGTCAAAATATGAGCATTGATGCATGCACTGCATCAAAATGAGTGCGTGAGGATGCAGGAGTGCTCACTAGATGACGTGTGTACACCAACCAGACAGACTCCGACATAAATAGATGCCAAGGGTTCTTTCTCATTGCAAAGTGATCACCGCTACTAGTGTGAGTTTTTTCTTTGTATGTTTGACTTTTGTTTTTTGAATCCTGAACCTTTGCTGCATGTACTGACTCTTTGCCCAACTGGATTTTTGCCTTATTTAAGGTTTGACATCTGGAATCTTTCCAGCACTCCTTCAACTCCTCCACTGGGTACTGTCCTTTTTCCACCTTCAGTGGCTGTTGTCCCCTATGGGAGGTTTAGGAAAGGCTGTATACTTCTACAGTCACTAGGAATAAGGTACTGATACATTAACAACAAACTGTAAATTAAATAAAGAGTCTTATCTGGGGTTGTTTCATGATTCTACTGCAAATGTCCCTTCTACAGTAGATTCTAAACCATTTATAAATATAAATCAGTAGTCTTCCAAATAATAACTGTACTGTAGTAAGCACCTTGAACACAGAGTCCAACAAAGCAGTAAATATTTATAATGTTATAAAAACGGGTAGTTTGGGAACAGAATTCGTATATTCGTATAGCTGTGTTTCCCAAGAGCATGCCTCTAATATTCCAGCATTTAATGATTTGGAATGAAACATATTTCAGCATTGCTGCAATACAAGAACAGCAGAATTATAGTCTGTGGTGTTAGAAGGTCTCAGTGGGGAAAAGTTGTGAGCAGTCATGCTCCGTCCTAACCCTCCCAAAGGCACAGTGAAAGCTGGGCCTGAAAATTGGTAGGGTCAGCTGATACCATGTATTACATCACAGAAAAAAACACACACTCTTACTGCGGAGGGAATATTTGACAATAGCTCAATATTTTATGTTTCTGACATGATTAGCTGGAAGAGAATAAGAAACCACTGATTATGTGAAAATGTGGCATGGAACTAGGCAATGTCTTCAGCCCTTGGTTTTCTTCTTTATCCTATTTGAATATGCTACAGTATGTGCCAGTAACTAGACTATTTTCTTTCTCCCAAACCACACATCCTCTTCTCCCAAACCACACATCCCCTTCTGTTTCAACACTACCACTTTTACCACAGTTCAATCCCTTCCAATTCTTTTTGCAAACCACACTGACTCACAACCCTTCTGTTCTGGCACTAAAATGAAGTACATTAATCATAGCTTTGTAGCTACATTCCTTGTAGGGCGTTAAGCAATGATTGTTTTATGTCATTCTTACAGCTGTTGTGAGATACAAGTGGGCACTTTTCTACATCAAGTAGGATCCAGGAGTACAGGCAGGTGAGGTTTCTTTAAGTAGTTCACGTTGGCAGGCAGTAAATACCTAAGTCATTCCTTATACCTTTTAAATAAGAACAATACACCTTTCAGATGATGTGTGTAGATCTAAAATATAGAGCTTAAGTTTCTTAATATAGGTATGGGACATATTAATAGAATGATTGTGCCTGAGGTTTTCTGGATGATGGATCTTTCCATAATTTCATACCTTAGGTCTACTAAGAAATCATTTAAGCATTAATTTAACCCAATATGCTAGTTTTGCCTTCAATATGGATTAATAATATCTTAGTTGGGATCAAGTACAAGGTACTGTTGTATTATTACAGAGAAAAAGGAAATCATTTTTAAAAAATGTAATTATTTGGATAAAATGTAGTCTATGCTTTCTGGATAACGAATCACATACCTATGCATAAAACATACATATTGTTTGGTTGCAAACAATAGTGTAACTGTAGTATTGTGATAAGGTGGTTAACGTGGCTTATAAGAACGACAAATGTACAGAAAAATTAAAGGGGAACTCAACAAAAAGATAACTTAAGCTTTTTGAAAAGTAAACATAATTTCAAGCAACTTCGCAGTATACATCATGATTTTCATGATTTTTAATGGTTTCTGACAGTCCCCTAAGCTAAGCCCCCTACTCTCCTGCTGATCTCTCTCACTACTTTGCTGTCTGACTACTGTTACTTTGTATGAAATGCCAGCTGTCCTCAGACTGCATCCTCCAAACCCCACAATTCCCTGCACACATGATACGGAACGCATTTTAGGACATCGTCCGGGGAAATCGTTGTACTGCATGTGCTGTCCTAAGCAAGAGGAATGCGACATGACATGCTTTTTTAACTCACGCATCCTCTGAGGCTGATGTCACACCTCGCTCCTCCATCCTCAGCCGTCAACTCTTGTTCCTCACTCCTCAGCCATCATTCCTGGGACCTCGCTTTTCACTCCTCCCTTGTCAGCCATGCATCCTGGGTCCTCGTTCCTCACTCCTCCCTCCTCAGCCATTCGTCCTGGGTCCTAGCTTCTCCCTCCTCAGCCGTCAGCTCTTGCTCCTCACGCCTCAGGGTGCGCATATTCAGCCCTGCACCCTGATTATAGTTACTTGTTCTTGCCACTTGTTTTAGCCAATAGGCATTTTAGGTTTTTTAATTGGCAGCATTCAAATTCGAGCTACAGCTGATGGCTGAGGAGGCAGAAGCTAGGACCCAGGATGGATGGCTGAGGAGGGAGGAGTAAGGAGCAAGACCTGACAGCTGAGAAGGGAGGAGCGAGGCGTGACATCTGCTTTGAGGAGGGGTGAGTGGAAAGTCAGGCAACGTTGCATTCCTCTAGCATAGGAGATCACATACAGTAGATGGATTTCCCCTGACAATGTCCTAATATGCGTTCCGTACACATGAATTTTTAGAAGGAAAGGAACATCACAGTGCAATGCATTTTGGGTTATGTAGTTCCTGCATGCTGTCTGTAAACTGTGGAGAAGTTGTTACAATTTGTAACATCAGTGTTTTAGTCCCTCCTCCCCTGCCAGGATTTCAAATGATGCAGAAAGAGAAGAACTGTTAAACAGCTGTATTGCAGCATAGAAAATGGCATTTATTCATACTTTTTGAAAAAACAGGTAACTGTGATGGATAAATTTGGGGTTTCTGTGTTATGTAGGCCTCTCAAATTTTGGTTTGGAAGCTGGAGTTCCCCTTTAAGTGCATGTTAGCAAGTTTATAGTAAATGAACCAATGTGCAATTTAGATGCCATTTTGGGAACGTGAAGGTCAGGAAACTTATGTACTGAGTTTTGTAGTTAGGAATGATATGTTTGCCTTCTGCTTCAATAGAGAAAAAAGCCTCAAAACAAAAATGTTGGGTAATTAGGTCTTGATCAAAAAGAGCCATATCAAGGCCAGTAGTCTTCAAAGTAGGATCCTTCAAAAATGATGCCATAAAAAGCAAAAGCTAAACAATTATGTGAAGGAACATTTTTTAAACAAATGAATTACATTAAGTACATACCAGATGACTAAATTTATGATGAATTCCACACACTCTGTACTTTATTTTGAAGACTGTATCAAACCATATCCCATAACTTTTAACAAGTTCTTACTGTGTTTCTGATGGTGCGTTTGTGATTCCTAGAAAGAATTTCAGGTTGAAGCAGGACAGAAGCACAGTGATGTGTTGGCATCTGCATGCATAGACTCCCCCTCAACACAAATTCCGAACTAGGGTTCACTTATAACAAACATCTATAACATTCTCATTGGAAGTCAATGTTGCTCACAGACCTGGAATTTCTCTTCCGCACTGTTAATTGCACCTATTTTTCATCTTGTGAACTTGGCAGGTCTAGTGACATTATAGTACAATTCCTCCCAAAAGAACTCTGCCAATTTCAACCTTAATTCCATCAGTAAACAACTTCAACTGTGTTGGGAAAATTCCATTAATCATTCATGTTCTGCAAAGAACGATACTCAGAGGAGCTGTCAAAATCCCGAAACTCTCTCCATTTGTTTAGTAATTAAGAATTCCAAAACTGGGGCCATAAATGCAGAAAAGTTTTCACTCCAGCTTGAGCTATTGGGTGATTCTTGAATGACGGAGAGCTTAAGTCACAGTTTTTGCATTAAAAAAAACATTCTTACAATCATGGAATCTGCACTGGATACACTCAGTAACGTCTGAACTGGATGATGTCTTACCACTCCCATGATATACACAGATGAGTTTTGAAGTATTGTGAATCAATGTGATTCACATCATCTCTAATGAGGTATAAATTCTAATTTTAGTGTTTCCGCCCATTGTAATCTGCAATGGAAGGAGTGAAAATTGGTAAATTGCTTACTATACTTAAGTCTCAATGTAATTTACAAAAGTCATGAATGATCTATGAGCACCGGTAAATGCATGTATATGAAAACAAACGTGCTTTATATTGTATTGTGTGATCCCTCTAGTCTGTCTGGAGTCCATTTTACTCTCTTTAAGTAGAGAATGATATCCATGATGGCAAAAGCACATATTTCATAAAATCTATATTTTATTATAATCTAACACCATTTTAGATTTTGAATAGTTATATACGATATAACTCATAGTAGGACTCGAAAGCTATATTGTTATCATATAATTACCTAATCACATTATCATGCCTTTTCATATCATAACATTTAGGGGCAGATTTATCAAAGGTCGAAGTGAATTTTCGAGTGTAAAAAACTTCCAATTTCGAAGTAATATTTGGGTACTTCGACTAGGGAATAGTCCAACTTCGATTCGAATTTGAAAAAACTTCAAAATTCGAAGTTCTGTCTTTTTAAAACTTCTACTTCGACTATTCGCCACCTAAAAGCTGCTGAAGTGCTGTTTTAGCCTATGGAAAGTTTTTGATTTTATTTTACTATTTACACAGTTTAATGAATTGGTTACACTGCTGAGTATAGATTGTATTTAATCTGTGCCCCCCCATAGAGCACCATACTTTAAAGGGATTTTGTTGCAATTTTTATGGTGTAGTTTTTTTTCCTAAATTACACTGTTTACACTTCAAATAATTCACTTTACCATAAAAAAATTCATTCTTTAACCAGCAAGTGTATTTTTTTTTTATTTACAATATTGGTGTGTAGGCAGCAATCTCAGGTCATTTTGCCTGATCATGTGCTTTCAGAAAGAGCCAGCACTTTAGGATGGAACTTCTTTCTGGCAGGCTGTTGTTTCTCCTACTCAATGTAACTGAATGTGTCTCAGCGGGACCTGGATTTTACTGTTGAGTAGGGATGTAGCGAACGTCGGAAAAAAAGTTCGCGAACATATTCGCGAACTTGCGTCAAAAATGCGAACGGTTCGCGAACGTCGCGAACCCCATAGACTTCAATGGGAAGGCGAATTTTAAAAGCTAGAAAAGACATTTCTGGCCAGAAAAATGATTTTAAAGTTGTTTAAAGGGTGCAACGACCTGGACAGTGGCATGCCAGAGGGGGATCAAGGGCAAAAATGTATCTGAAAAATACATTGTTGACACAGCGCTGCGTTTTGTGCTGTAAAGGGCAGAAATCACACTACGTCACTCAGGTGATGTTTCTGGACACGGAATGTGAAAAAGCTCACACAGCTAGGTGGCACTTGGTTAAAGACTGGGCAAACAATGCCTGCAAGGGCAACGTATACAGTAGTGGATACGGAATATATTATTGCTGCTGTAAAAACATCACTCAGGTGATGTTTACGGACACGGAATTATTATTGTTATTTAGACAGAATGTGAAAAAGCTCACACAGCTAGGTGGCACTTGCATACCTCCCAACTGTCCCTCTTTTGACCACTCAACCCCCTGTCCCTCTTTTGTACTGGAAAGTCCCTCTTTTCTCTGCACTGAACAGCCAGAAAAAAACCAGTTTCTAACTTAATTGGCTTTTGTCAGAGAGCTCAGAACAGCTAACAGGTGCAAATAAGATACTTTGTAACATTACAGCAGTCAGCAGATGAGATCAGAAGCAGTGCCCACAGCAGCTACATACAGAGCACTGCAGTAGAAGGTAGATTACTAGTCAGCAAAGCTACCTAACCTAAAATGTCCCTCAAATCCCTGCAGAGTTCTGTCCCTACAATACAGAGCAGTATCAAGTAGATTACTAGCAAGCAAAGTTACTATCAACTGTCCCTCAAATCACTAAACAGCTCTCTCCCTACGCTAGCTCTTCCAAGCACACACAGGCAGAATGAAAAAACGCTGCAGGGCTTCAGTTTATATATGGAAGGGGAGTGGTCCAGGGGGTGTGGGGGTGGTCCAGGAGGGAGAGCTTCCTGATTGGCTGCCATGTATCTGCTGGTCTGGGGTGAGAGGTCAAAAAAAAGCGCCAGGTAAGGCGAACCCAAAATGGCGAACGTCGCGCGACGTTCGCGAACATTCGGCGAGCGCGAACAGCCGATGTTCGCGCGAACAAGTTCGCCGGCGAACAGTCCGCGACATCCCTACTGTTGAGTGCTGTTCTACCAGGGAGCTGTTATCTTGTGTTAGGGTGTGGTTATCTGGTTACCTTCCCATTGTTGTGTTGTTAGGCTACTGGGGGGTGATATCACTCCAACTGAATTTTATCACATGACTCAGGGCAGCTGGGAAACTGACAATATGTCTAACCCCATGTCAGACTTCAAAATTAAATATAAAAAAATCTGTTTGCTCTTTTGAAAATCAGATTTCAGTGCAAAATTCTGCTGGAGCAGCACTATTAACTGATGTGTTTTGAAAAAAAACATGTTTACCCATGGCAGCATCCTTTAAGCACTTGCACCTACCCATTGCATGCTGTAAGCTGAGCTTTACACGGTTTGGTATAGGTGAAATGAGTGAAATGTTTCAGCAGGCATGGGTTCGCTAAAAAATTCTTTGTTTTTTCCATGAAACCAAGGCTTTGAAAAAGTGCACAAGAAAAAAGCAGTGGACCCCCCTGAAAATAAACTCCCATTTATTTCTAAATGCCCATTGACTTTCACAAATTTTCACACTTTCACTATTTTTTCCATGCTTTAATAAATGTGTTGCTCATCAATACTCTGGATGCATTATGTTTCTGCAAGGATACTTGCACCCATATGCATGCCCATTACATGGCATTGCAATTCACAAGTCTTTGTGCTAAATACTGGAAGTGCAAAGAGTTGAGTCTAACAGCAATAGTTACTACAGAGAGAGTAAGGTGCATGAAGAACAAAATAACATGGCAATTTGCATACATTTCTTGCTCTTTGTACCTTGCCCCCTCCTTCGTGCATGTGCCCTGTCATCAAATCAAATATTCTTTGTTCTTGTTTAATAACAAGTCATTACTAAGTCATTTTGTTTGATTTAAAGCTTACATTTTGCCAAGTAATTAATGCAAATATATAACAAAAGTCATTTTGTTCTCTGCCTTTCAAGAACAACAGCGGCTGCAGCGTAGAAAATCCTGACTTTATGTTCGTTTTGTGAAATGGTGATTATTTGGATTCAGTGCAGAATATGTACTGAATCCAAATTTTATTTAAGCATTTGGCCACATCCAAATGCTAAAATAAACGGGTTTAGTGCTTAAGGGACCAATAAGCACTCAATTAAAGATGGTAAAAGAGCATGACTCTGAGGTATTCCTTACTAGTCTCTTTGTTTCCCCTGAACTTTGCCTGGATTGTGTCTGAACCAAAGCCAAGTCTATGTGCTTTATCCATGACTGATCGAAAACCTTAATCAAGGAGAAACTTCTAACCTCTCCACTGCGGGTCATGAACCTTTTTCAAATTAACATTTGAACATCAGTTGGAAAATATGCTACAACCCCAGGAAAAAAAGCACCTAATGCTCTGAGATATGCATATCAAAGAACAAAAGGAAATGAGAAAATTCAATGAATGCTAAATTATGGACCTACAGAGGGCTGTCTTTGTTCAAATCTACATGGCACTATCTGTAAACTCGAGAGTATTCCACCAAAGGCACAGGGCAAGTGTACCTGGCAGCCCACTCCTGTTTTGATTCTTTATGACATAGGGAAAGGTCCTAATAAAATATTAGATAAAAAGGTCTCTTTCAAAAGGATGGGGCTTTATTGTAGACTTCTCTCACTATCTGGCTGTTCTGCATACTTAAAAGTCAGAGCCACCTTGGTTAGAGTTTTTTTTTTCTTTTCAGAAATGTTACATCCATTAACTGCAAAATTCTGAAATGTCTCATTGTTCCGAGGTTTTCTATGAGAAAGAAAGAAACCTTTTCAAAGAAGCCACATTTTGTTGATGCTATAGACAGCAGAGCCTGTTTATGCAGCAGGAGTATGAAGGGAAATCAGCACTGAGCTCTGAAAACAGAAATATTAACCTTCCATCTTTGCACAAATTTTTTTTTTTTACATGACATTAGAGAGTCCGAAGTGACATACATTTTTTATAGCTTCATAAAGTCGTCTCCTGACCGGGTCACTCTTCTCATAACTAGGGAGCAGAATGCTTGAAAAAAAAAACCATTCATCAACCTGAAAGGAGTCGCTGTCTTGTGGCTGCAATATGAACAAGGTCTGGCAAGCTCCAGCTCAGTGCAAATGCTAGCTTGCTCCTGTGCTAATGCCAAATGACCCACTCACTAATATTACAGCCAGAGTTGCTTCCAAATGGTAAGAAACCTGGAATAACTAAAACTGGGATTATCCCATTACCCTGCCATCCATTAAAAAATTGTATTATCTCTGCATTCATAAATAATTACTGAGAGGGTAGCAAAAATCAGTTTTAAATGCAAGTGTACAAAGGGGATTCCCTCTGTCAGATTTTTCATATGCGTTTGAACTGAGAAACTTCACAAAGAATTATTAGCTTATTAGCAATCAATTTTGAACATCTTACTACAAGTTATATCATTAGATCACTTAGACTTGATTGGTGCACTTGAGCAAGTTAGCAGCTAGCTATGTTAGCCCCTAGGGAGGCATTTATGAATGCAAGACCAAAATGCAAAGTGGAATTTGGCTCCCATTTTACCATGTTTTTAGTCAAGACTTACATCTGAGTCAGCTGAAACATTTTGGAGTCCTAATTGTTTATTTCATGAAAATGTGGTTGTTGCAGTCAATATGATAGTGATATAGTTCAAGAGATATCCAAGACAGAAAATAAGCAGTCATTCTCAGGCCCAGACTGGCAATCTGTGGATTCTGGAAAATGCCAGAGGCACTATTTGTGGGCTTGTGGGGGGCTGTTTGGGCCTCTGATCACTTGAAACAAGGGTCAGATAAACCGGGCCGGCACTACACCCCCCCCCCGTGAATTTGTATTGGTCTTTGCATTATTGCCCTTTCTATCTGACTGGTGGTGTAGACTTTGGGGACCTGGGCCCCCCATAAAAAAAAAAATTCCAAGTCCCCTCTGCACAAAATTGCAGGCTACTTGCGATTCCACACTGCACATACTTGCGGGTCATCCATGATCCCTCTCTGCTAATTTACTGCTTCCTCTGTAGTTAAACCACTGTATCTGCCACTTTCCTGCTTTTAAATAGGGGTCACTACCTGGCAGCTAAAAAGTATTGTTCTGCGAGGATACAATTTTCTTGTTTTATTACTTATCTTTCTATTGAGGTCCTCTCCTATTCATATTGCATTTCCTCATATAAAAATAATTAAAAATAAAAAATGAATCACCTGCAAAGCGTCATGGGTCCTTGATTAAAACTCACTGATTGTGCAGGTACTGTATCTGTTATCTCACTGTGTAACCCAAAATCTATTTTTCTAATAGTGGATGGAGTGTGAGTAATTCATATAAGTATGGTTTCTTCTTACAAGGAATAAGGGTTAAAGCATGATGGGTCTTATCATGGGTCTGGCATCATTTGGGTACCAAAGCATAAGAAAAAACAGACGATGCAAAGATTTGCTAAATATTACCATCAGTTTGATTAAAATCATGTACACATGCATTATCTATTCCGTTGCTTTAAGTGGAATGATTTCACTATAGCTACCTCTCTCTGAGTGGTTAAAATACAGTTAAAACTCCCTCTCATTTGAACATACAGTTCTATCCAATCTATTCCCGTACTCGGCTGCCACACATTGGGGGCTCTCTGTCTTACTAAATGTGCTAAACACATAAAAAAATTAGTTTCATATTTATACTAATTAAATATTCAATTAAACAAAGATAAAATTATGGGAAGAAAATTTGTTCTTGCCTAATGGACTATATCCTTTTTATTGCTTTTGAACGGATACCATTAAATCTGGAAGAAAAGCTGCAGGATGTTGTTTGCATTTGATTTCTCTCCGAAGACTAAGTTCCCATTGCTTGCTCAATATTATTTTAGACTCTCCTGTTAGAAAAAAAGTTACTCATATTAACCCAATGAATGTGTTCATCTCGTCTTTGCTCATCTTTGCAGTATGGAGTGCCAGCACCAGATATACCAGAAAGATTACTAAGGGGTCATGTGTACTGTGTTTATAGGAACTTGACAACTATCTAATGGTTCCATTTGCCTTTTATGCAATAAATATTGCCTCTTTCTGGATCTGGATAGATTTCTTCAACCCCTGACATCACACACACACATATAATATCGAAGTCGAAGGATTTACCGCAAATAGTTTGATCGAACGATCGAACGAAAATCTTTTAATGATGATTTTAATCCATCGATCGAACGATTTTTCTTCGACCAAAAAATTGGTAGAAAGCCTATGGGGACCTTCCCCATAAGCTAACATTGCACCTCGGTAGGTTTTAGGTGGTGAAGTAGGGGGTCGAAGTTTTTTTTAAAGAGACAGTACTTCGACTATCGAATGGTCGAATATTCAAACGATTTTTAGTTTGAATCGTCGTGGTCGAAGGTCGAAGTAGCCAATTCGATGGTCGAAGTAGCCAAAAAAATCATTCGAAATTCAAAGTTTTTTTTATTCTGTTCCTTCACTCCAACTAAGTGAATGGGCCCTAACACTTTATTTTACACCTTGTCCTGACTACACCAAGAATTTCTTGTATTTTGGTATGAACACTCCATTAGTGATGGGTGAATTCACATCGAAAATATATTTGCTAATTGCTGCGAAAATTTGTTGGTGAAATTTGACGCCGGCATTGACTTTATTGCGCGTTGACCATCATTGACTTTAATGCGCATCGGGATTGTCGCTGGCTTCGGAATTGTCTTCAGCATCGGAATTCTCGTCGGCATCGGGATTGTTGGCGGCGGCAAAAAAAATTTGGACGCCAGCTTTTTGCAAACTGCTCGTTGTTTCTCGAATTTCGCATGAAATTCCCACATTTTTTTGCAAAATATAATTGGAGAAATTCGCCCGTCACTACACTCCATTATTTTGTAGCTTGTTGATATCAGTATTGATGTAGGCAGAACTGTATTCATAGGGACAGCTGCAGGTGTCTTTGCCCCTAAACGGAGCTCAGAGACCTGTCAAAATTCATTGAATCTGGAAGGTAGGACACAAAGTGCAAACCAAATTGCTACATATCCAATTCATAGTAATAGTAATTTGCAATTGGTTTTTATTTGTTATTAGTATTTATTGTTTTTTAGTATTTCTCTTTTTATTCAGCAGCACTCCAGTTTGCAATTTAAGCAATGCGGTGTCCACATCACCCTAGCAACCATGCATTGGTTTGAATAAGAAACTGAAATATGAATAGGAGAGGGCCTGAATGGAAAGATAAGTAAAAGAAATGAGTAATAACAATAATGTATTTTTAGGTGGGTCAGTGACCCCTGTTGAAAGTTGGAAAGAGTCAGAAAAAGAAGGCTAATAATTTAAAAACTACAAAAAATAAATAATGAAGACCGATTGAAAATTTGCTTAGAATTTACCATTCTTAACACATACTACAAGTTAACTTAAAGGTGAACCACCCCTTTAATAAAAGGGAAGGCAGGATTTAGCAGCCTGGACTTGACAGTAATTCCAGGGTAATGATACATATAGAAACACCTTGAAAGCCTTCCCCTCTTATTAAACCAGCAAACACTGTTATGATGGAGTTGGTTCCCCAACAAGATAAGACAAATGGAATGCTGGCAGTTGTAAAGTGAATAACAACTGAAGTGTCACAGGTTGGATATCAGTAACTGAACTATGGCTGTGATGATGACACACAAAGAAATCTATTAAACTCTGGGTCAACTGGGAGGCCATGCAAACTAATTTGAGGGATAAATTCAACCAGGGGTCATCAATTTGAATTGCCTTGCATTACTACTTAATAAAGAGGCCTTCCCGCTGTTTAACTCAAAATCAAATTAATTAAAATATTTTTGGTGGTTTTTTTATGAAATTTGCCAAACGGTGCAGAAGTTATTTCACTTTTTAATAATAATAAAGGGGGCAGAGAAGAATATATATATATATATATATATATATATATATATATATATATATATATATATATATAACACTGTTGCTTGGTGATACGGAAATATATATATTCAATAGACATTTTTCTGTACAAATAAAATGTTGTTTTGAAAAGTAAATTGTAATGTGGAGGTTCCATGTGCTTTCAATAAACAAAGAAATAAAATATAAGATATTTTACAGAATGAATTAAAATGTTGACTGGTGATTTAATAGCACCTTCCATCTCCTCTCAGTGAGAACTGTCTGAAGTATTTCTAAAGAGTTTTATTGTTGTTATTTAACTGTACTGTCACTACAGCCTTTATATCCTACCATTTAAACATTTTTATGCTCCTATTGATTCTTTATTTTACTGAAGAGCTTTCGGTAAGTTCAGTGTTTAAATTGGTAAATACGTTAATTACGAGTCTCAAACAGGAATTTCCTGCTTCGATCAGCGCATGGTAAATTTCTTTGCATCCTATTTCCATAGGAAGACAGACAAACACATGGGATTGTAAGGTTTATATTAAACGCTTCCTCTTACAATATATGCTTAATATAAATATACATTTTTGTGAATTTGCTTTGTCTTTTTCCACTCTCTCAGCTTTTTAATTAAACATTCACCAAAGAGTTAATATTATGGACTTTTCAGACCCCTCCTTCAAACAAACGGTTACTTATCAAAAATCTATATTGCAGAAGTGAGAAGAGAGAACAGTAGTGATTTGGTTTAAGTCCTGAATTCAAATGTTTGCCCATGTAGTTCTCATACTTATTTACATATTTTGATCCAAGTCTGATTTGGTCCAGTAACTCTTGAGGGGGGGGGGTATTTATTTAACATTGAAGACAAACATTAGCAATGATGTTGTCCATAGTAAACAGTTAGATTTGAACAGTCCCCTACAAGTTAGAAAACTAAAGCAAATATCTGATTGGTTGCTATGGGCAAAATCAATGGTGATGTTTGTCTCCAGTGTTAATAAATACTCCTCTAAGTGTAAGTGACCTTCTAGTACAGGTGTGGGATCCATTATCCGGAAACACGTTATAGAGAAAGCAACAAATTATGGAATGGCCGTCTGTCCATTGACTCCATTTTATCCAAATGATTCAGCTTTTTAAAAAGTATTTCCTTTTTCTGTGTAATAGTAATGTAAGATAATAATAATGTAACAATGTAATATTAATAATAATGTAAGCTTGTACTTGATCCCAACTAAAATACAATCAATCCTTATTGGAGGCAAACCCAGTCTATTGGGTTTATTTCATGTTTACATGATTTTCTAGTGGACTTAAAGTATGAAGATCCAAATTAGAGAAAGATCCGTTATCTGGAAAACAACAGGTCCCAAGCATTCTGGATAACAGGTCCCATACCTGTAGTAAATTGTTCGGAAATGGTCAGATTTTCTTTTAAACATGTAATACTGATCACATGCAAACATATTAATGGTTGCTGTGGATGCCTTTTATTCCATAAGGTACATTTAGGGGGTTATTTACTAAACTCTGAATGCATTTTTATAAAATCGGACTTTTAAGAAAATCACTTAATTTTTTCGGAATTTATTAAAGTTAAGTATGGAAATGTGAGAATCTGAAAATCCGTCATCTCAGACATGTCGAGGTTGCAAATAAGTCACTGGGAGAAGTCCCAATGATTTTTTTAAGTGCACGGGATTTTTGGCAATACCCCGGAGTTTTGGGGCAAAATTCTGAGTTTTCTTGAAAATCGGTTGAAAAATCCCCAAAAAATCGTGAAAAACTGATTTTTCACAATTTTTTTCCTGCAAACAAAATTTTCGGGAAAGTGTATTAATAAATAAGCCCATAAAACCTGTGTGTATTTGGTCTGAGTTTTTTTCAGAAAATATTGAGATAAATTCGGACTTTGATAAATAACCCCCTTAGAATGCTGAAATAAATATTTGATTGGCTGCTATAGGTTATTCAATTGGCATATGCAGTGCTGTTGTACATATTGGTCTTTGATTGCTCTAAAATGATTCTTAATTATTACAGTCAAATCAAGGCTTGTTGCACTTAAAGGAAAACTATACCCCCCAAACAATGTAGGTCTCTATTAAAAGATACTGAGTAAAAAAGCTCATGTGTAAAACCCTGCTTCATGTAAATGAACCATTATCATAATAATATACTTTTTTAGTAGTATGTGCCTTTGGGTAATCATAAATAGAAAATTGCCATTTTAAAAAATAAGGGCCGCCCCCTAAGATCGTAAGATTCACTGTGTACACATACAAACCACATGTAAGGTCACACGAGCCAATTAACAGACAGAGTTCTGCCTTTTGCTTCCTCACTTCTTCCTGTTACAGTTAGTGTTGTAGTATTTCTGGTCAGGTGATCTCTGAGGCAGCACAGATAGAGTCACAAAATGGTGGTTCAAGGCAAGAGGTGTAAAAGGGCAATATTTATGTAAATATATATTCCAGTTTGGTAAGATTCTTTAATATGTCATTCAATTTGATATAAACTATGTGTTGCTTAAGTATTCATTTTGGGGGTATAGTTTTCCTTTAAAAACCTCCAAGAGAAAATGTTTTGAAATTTTCATTTCAACTAGGGTCAGGCTCACAATGAAGCGATTAAGAGAAGGGGATGTTCACCTTTTGCAAAGTCCTACAAGAGTGGTAAAGCATTTTTCCCATTAAAAAATACTTCATTTATATTAAAATGTGGGTAAAATTTACTGGATTTTCAACAATGGCCTGTCCTTCTGGAGGAGGGATTTCCAACCATTTTGTATGTTGCTAATCATTTTTTGTAGTGTTTGAATTATTTGCCTTTCTCTTCTGTCACTTTCCATCTTTCAAATGGGGATCACTTACCCAAGCAGCCAAAAATACAGTATATTGCTCTGTGAAGCAACAGTTTTATTGTTACCTTTGTATCTGCCTATTCAGGCCCTCTCCTATCATTTAAATTACGTCCTAGATGCTAGGTTAAATTAGACCCAAGCAAATACAGTAGATAGCTGCTGAAATTTGAAACCGGAGGACTGCTGAACAAAAAGCTACATAATTCAAAATTAAAATAAAGATGACCTCAGAATATCACTGTCTGATACTAAAAGTTACTATAATGGTGAACTACCCTGTTAAGGAGATCTGTGCAAATGTGCACCTACCATCCTTGCACTCTTAATGTGGTCCTTGCTCTGACTGAAATTTTGAAATTACCAAACTGATATCTGACCAATAGTCTACCAGATATCGGTATGTTGGTGGGCATCACACACAGGCCAATGAACTGCCTTCTGGCACATATATGGCCTCCTTAAAGGAGAAGTCAACCTGTATGGGGGAAAAAACCTTCCTCCCTCCCCTGTGTAGGCTCCCCTCCCTCCTCCCCCGGCCTACCTGCCCCCCCGGGCAAATGCCCCTAATTTGTTACTCACCCCTCAGCGCAAGTACTCTGCTGCGGAGTTCACGGGCGCCATCTTCACCCGGGCGCTCTTCTTCCTGCTTTGTCCGGCATGCACAGTATGAGGCATTTACCGGTAAGGATCTTCTGCACATGCACTGAAAGTCACAAAGTTTCCGAAAAAAAGATTGAAAAACTTTGTGACTTTCGGGCGCATGCACAGTAGCTCCGTACCGTAAATGCCTCCAACTGTGCGTGCGCCTGAAAGTAACTTTGGCACATGGGCAGAAGATCCTTACCGGTAAATGCCTCGTACTGCGCATGCGACAAAAAACCCTGGGCAAAGCAGGAAGTAAAGCACTCGGGAAGAAGATGACGCCCGTGAATGAACTTATAACTTTAATGGTTTCTAAATTAAGAAAAACCTCGAATTTTAAAAAAACTCAAAGCTGAAGAATTCGAATCGATCTTATTGATCGAGGTTTCTAGCAAAATCCACAGAAAAAGACTAGAATATCATGAAGGCTATTAACATCTTTGAATGGTTCAAGAGACCTCTGCCATTGACTTATGCATGACCTAGACAGGTTTTAAATGGTGTATTTTTGGATTCAAGCTATTTCCAGTTTCAGCGTACAATAAATATAAAAAATACAGTTTTTATTAACCAACAAAATAGATGTGTGACTAAAAAATACCCTCAAAACTAGATTTTTTTGGTGGAAAAAACAACTTGACCTTTGATAAATAACCCCCCTAATATATCATTAAGGAGAATAGGCTCATTAGAATGTAGCAGTTCCAAGCCTACTAAGGCCTTAATGCAACTCTTGAACTCTTGTGCCTTAATGCAATTTAATGAATTTACTGCTTACAGATTATGTAAAATATCCACGACACTTCTAGCCAATGCAGATAGAAGGGTACATTGACTGCATTACAAAATGCCTTTAAAGGGGAACTAAAGTCTTAAATAGAATAATCTAGAAATACTGTATTTGGTATACTTAATATAAACATGGACTTTCTACACCAGAAGCCTAATTAAACAAATGATTAATGCTTTCAAAGTTTGCAGCAGGGGGCTGTCATTATGTAACATTCTTAAACATATTTGCAAGACCAAGACTATGCACATGCTCAGTGTGATCTGGGCTTCAGTTGAGAGGTTAAGCTTAGGAATCATCATAAATTATCAACACAGTCAAATAATAATATAATAAACACAAGTCAAATACTAATAAACAGAATATGCAGACTGCACTGGGTCTGTGGATACAAATCTCTACACAGTCGCCGGCTGCTCTACAGAGAAACAAACAAAGCTGCTCGAGTTCTGGTAAATAATGGGGAGGGCTATCTCCTGGCATTTGAAAGTATGATAGTTTCCCTGCAGAGCAGTTAGGGACCATGTGAAGTTTCCTATCCACAGCAGTCAGAGCAAGTAAAATGAAGGGGGAATTGCACTGCATACAGTCAGGTTTTTAATTAAAATATATTGGAGATAGATTTCTTTTTCATTAAAGAAAGTAAAAATAGGATTTTATTTTTTTGCCTTTACATCCCCTTTAAAACTTTCCATGACTTTTCATATGATCTGAAAACTGTATTATAATTTAGTATTTTATTTAATAATCAGCTGTTCAAATTATACTTCAAGTAAAAGTGTGTATAGATGTTGAGATTTTTAAAAGATCCGATCCTCATCGTGAGACAACGATTTTCTCGGAACGATCGTGCGAATTGACCATCAACTAAAAAGACCAATTTGCCAGTAAAACAAAGGGGAGCTGCCTGCTTGTCCCTGCAAACATAAATAGATTGCACTGGGACCGACAAAGAATTTTTAACCTGGCCGATCAATTTCCTGACAAATGTCGGACGAAAAATCTTAAGATGTTCGATCGTTCGGATCCCACTAACCGCACGATAATTTCGAAGGATTGGTCGGACATCGCTAAAATCGGTCGATCGGCAAGAAGAATCGTTGCTTCTATGGGGAGCTTAAGATAATGAATTACCTCTCTCTCTATTGCACTGGAGAAAGTGTGCCCAATTGTAGAAGATGAATCTTTATAAATCAAAAAAAAAATCACACACACGACTGTAACACCTTCTAGGATATGATATGCAAATAAATGTATATAAAATATAATGTAGAACTTTACATTTGGGCTTTTTGGTACAGATTGATTGGTAATATTACACTGATTTTTTGTTTCCTTTTCTTCCTCTTTTTCTTGTATCATTACTACACTATACTAAAGGTTTATTGGAAAAAACTTTATGATTTAGGGAATAGATTTCTTATTGTATAATAACATAATGTTGCCAAAGTGAGTCTCCAATTTTTTAAAGTCATTTTAAAGTTTATTATACACAAGCTCCTTGTCTCAGACTATAATAAATCACTCGTACACTTTATGTTGGCAACGGATACCTGTTTCGCCACTTATCTTCAAACAGTTTGGTAAAATAAAGGCACAAGCCATCAATTCTTATAGATATATCAATAGTCCAGTAAGGGCCATGAAAAGAGACATCAATGGTAGGGAGGCTTATATGAGTAGTTATGACTTGTGGATGTGGACTGACTGCCATTATTGAATTTATAATAAACCAATAATGACCAAGGTAGAGAACAATTTCCAGCCTAGTATTACATTTGTCCAAAGTTTATTGCTATTATAAACCATAAAGTTTCAGCTCATATATAACACACTGTGTACATTCTCAAATGTGTGCATTAAAAGCATTCTTTATTAACTATATATATCTATTATTTGGCAAGAAGAGCTTCAACTCGGATGCTGAATTTTAACTGAGAAAGAAGGAAAGAAATGATTATTTTTTAGTATATAATGGGTTTGTATATAACAAGGCAAAGAAGTGATGTTCATACATATTCTTTTCTCCTAGTCTGGATAGTAAACTCATAAATTAATATCAGGAATGTTACAGTTATGGTCCATAGGGCTGCTCTAATATCACCGCACATGTATGAATATAGCCTTTAAGCAGAGATGGTCAACATGACCCTTCTAAGAAATTTGTGTTAATTACTGGTTTTTAAGATATGTAAATAGCTGCTTGATTTTCTTCCTATATATGTCATATCATCAGGGCAGCAGGGGAGCAGTAGATCTATTTGGATTTTGCCAATGTGTCTGTTGGACTTAATGAAGCTGTTTGCACATGGATAGGAAACTGGCTACAGGATCGGGTACAGAGAGTGGTTGTAACATTCTCTTAAGGTTCATAGTAGGGTCCCTCAGGGCTCTGTATTTGGTCCACTTTTATTTAACTTGTTCATTAATGACCTAGGGGAAGGTATTGTAAGTAATTTATCAATGTTTGCAGATGACACAAAACTATCCAGCCCAATTAATTCCATACAGGCATCCTTGCAGCAGGATCTTTAAAATCTGGGTGGCTAAGTGGCAGATGAGATTCAATGTTGTTAAATGTAATGTCATGCACCTGGGATGTAAAAATATCCAAGCCACTTATACCCTTAATGGACTGCACTAGGCAAATCCATAATGGAAAAGGACCTTGGAGTCCTTGTAAATAATAATCTTGGCTATAGCAAGCAATGCCAGCCAACAGCTTCAATTGCAAACAAGGTCTTGAGCTATAAAAAAGGGCATAAACTTGCAGGAGAAGGAGATTATTCTTCCACTGTACACTGTACAATGGTTAGGCCCCATCTAGAATATGGTGTACAGTTTTGGTCTCCAGCTCTCAAACAGGACATTATTGGATTTGAGAGGGTCCAGAGAAGGGCTATGAGGAAGGACTGGTCAAGCTGTGGTTGTTCACGCTGGAGAAGAGGCACTTAAAGGGTGATGTGATAACTATGTATAAATATATGAGGAGATCATATAATAACCTCTCCAAATGCTTTATTTACCAGTAGGTCCTTCCATCTGACAGAAGGGCATCCATTCTGATTAGAAGAAAGGAAGTTCTGTCTAAATATTCAGAAGGGTTTTTTTTACAGTGAGAGCTGTGAAGATGTAGAATTCTCTCACTTTAATCATGTTGGCTGATACATTAGATAGCTTTAAAAAGGGGTTGGATGGATTTTTCAAAATGAGGAATACAGTTATGGAAGATAGCTCATAGTACAAGTTGATCCAGGGACTGGTCCACTTTCCATCTTGGAGTCAGGAAGGATATTTTTCCTCGCTAGGCAAATTGGAGAGGCTTCAAATGTGTTTTTTTTTCGACTAGCATTTAGGTGGTTTAAATAAAGACTTAAAAGGTTGAACTTTATGGACTTGTGTCTTTTTTCAACCTAAATTACTATGTATTAGTCTACCTATACATATACCTTAAGAAAAATGAATTTAATAGAATAGTGCCATGCCTTAAATATATTCGACAATCAAGTTCGTTCAAATGTTATGCAGAAATTAATAATATCCTAGAATGCACCTGTTGTATTGCTATGGTTCCCTTGCATGCTGTTAGTTAGAAATTAAATATTCACATACCTTACCCTACTGATTTGTGACAAACTTCATTAATAGAAAAATATTATTATGGATAGAGTTTAGTGCCATCCATACACATAATGAAGAGCGTATGGAAATGCATACCCAGGCAACGTCTGAAAAACCTAAAACAGAAGAAATACCTTCACTAGACTTGAAGGGCCGTGAGAAAAAGAAATAAGGTTTTTAATAATTTATTTAGAGAATCAGTCAGTGAGGAGGAACAAATACTGTTTCACTATAAGAATCAAGACCTATGGCTTTCCCCTTTTCGCTCTGGTACCTGATGCCCTGGCCGATTGCATTAGTGAAATTTTCTTCTGATGGCATTTTAATATTCTGGCTTGATGACTTTTTAGCAACATTTACTTTCAGAGGTCTCTGGTGCTCCCTCGAAGGAAATGAAACATGTCAAAACCCATTACAAAAATCAAAATTTAAATACCTTGGCCACGTTAGGGCTTACACACAATCCCATCAGCGCTTAAGCTGCAGCTCACAGCTACTCATTCGCTTGCTCGGATGGTAATGAGTACATTTTATAAAGCATTCTTGGGTCACGAAACATGCGCTACTGATCTGTCTTAACCCATTGATTGCTCAGAGTGCCCAAGTGTTTCTATTAAAGTTTAATGTAAATATGAATTTTCAATGAAGAACTGATTTATACACACAAACACACACCACACAAATACATCCACTATTAACCCCTTTGTATTTGTGTGACATACACAAATATAAATACACACACACATATACAGATAGATAGATAGATAGATAGATAGATAGATAGATAGATAGATAGATAGATAGATAGATAGATAGATAGATAGATAGATAATAGATGATAGATAGATAGATAGATAGATAGATAGATAGATAGATAGATAGATAGATAGATAGATAGATAGATAGATAAATAGATAGATAGATAGATAGATAATAGATGATGATAGAGAGAGAGAGAGAGAGAGAGAGAGAGAGAGAGAGAGAGAGAGAGAGAGAGAGAGAGAGAGAGAGATAGATGATAGATAGATAGATAGATAGATAGATAGATAGATAGATAGATAGATAGATAGATAGATAGTTAGATAGATAGATAGATAGATAGATAGATAGATAGATAGATGATAGATAGATAGATAGATAGATAGATAGATAGATAGATAGATAGATAGTTAGATAGATAGATAGATAGATAGATAGATAGATAGATAGATACTGTAGTGAACTATAGTGAACTGAACTGGGCAGGGAATAGGCAGACATATCCATATTTGGTTATCTGTCAGCGGAAAAAGTCAGGGAAGATAGGTATTCAGAGGGTGAAATACACTGGCAATTATATTGCTGATGAATTTGTAATTCTGGCCCCAGCCCTAGTGATTTTCTGGCTGGGTGGTAGCCATAGCAAAGGCCCTTTACCTGCATTTTTGGGAGAGCAGGTCGAATAAGGGCACCTAGAAAGTAAGAGCCGGTAACATGGAGATCAAAGCCTTATTTAGCACAGTAATGATGTGCATGAAAATTCATAGAGCTGCCCTGTGCAAAAAGTGGTGAGGTTATTTTGGGGCTTTACTTGTTTTAGGACAAGCCAATTCTAAATTCTAACAAGTGTTGAGTTAGAGGTAGTCCCATAACCCCTGCGACCAACCTGGTCTCCCAGGGCAGCGAACTTGTTCTTTAAAAATGTGTCAGCCCTGTTGCTTTACACACCCATTGTACATTATATCATGGTAATAAGTGCCCAACAGACAAATATTCTCCATGATGCTAAGAGCAAATTTTTAAAACATGAGCCAAAATGTGAAGTAAAATTAGAAATCCAAGGTCGTCAGTCATATGGGCTGCTTCCTTAAAATGCTGATTGCATTTAAAACATGCAATTCATGTGAAAATCTGTATTTGAGGCAAACAATAAAGAAGGAAAAAAAGGACCATGGTATGCGTAGTTCAAAGAGCCTGCTTAATATCCAATGCATTATTGACACCATACTCTGTATAAATAAAGTATAAATAATTCTCAAAGAACACTTTCCAATATGGCTTTTGATCATTGCAGCATATGAAGGCATTTGTTTTTTCCAAAGGTCGGCAAAAGGTTGCCTATCAACAGCGCCGGCGAATGCAAATGCCGTCAGCATCTACAGGGTTAAGAGAAGACATAAAAGGAGAAGGTGCATTGGATGGAATTTAAGATGGGGAATTGACCCTTGGCCTGGCTTTATTATATCAGGGGTAATAAATCATCTAAAGTGAAAATCTGAGTTACTTCAGTTCATAGAAGAATTTATACGCCACAGTTCTTTACTCATTATTTGGGGATTTGGACCATATTTCCCCACTCTGATTTGCAGTATTTCTTATTGGATGTAACACGACTTTTCTTATATTCCTACTTACTGTGTTGCTCCCCTGTCCTTAGTGGCTTATTTGCCTATTTTTGTTAGGAAGCTGTTTTTTATGCTTAGGATTAAATATGATTTCATATAAAGAAACAAAACATATTCGAAATATAAGATATTTAGGTGGCCTGTTCTGGAAAACTGTCGGAATTTTTATTCTTGTCAAAAAAGTTTAAAGGAGATCTTTCAGTGTTTACATAGCAAATAACCAGCAACCATATTAAAAGCATAATGCTGTCATAATAAGTCTTTTTCTTGCACATACTAATTTTGGGTGGATTTTTAGGGAAAAATATTTATATACCGTATATAAATAATATATATAAATAAATGATGTATATAATTTATTTCTGCCAACCAGTCTATTTGTTGGGATGTAAATGTAATGGTAACTGTCATTATCTGCATGTTTGCCATAAAGCAGTGTTTTTTTATGACAAAAGCTATATATATATATATATATATATATATATATATATATATATATATATATATATATATATATATATATATATATATATATATATATATATATATACACAGTATACTGTATATATACATATTTTACATTTAGGCTCTAGGCAAGTTCATTGCAAGCATTGTGGTAGGACACTTGCAAGCATATCTCATTGCTGCAGGTTTTCAAATAAAAAAACCCCAAAAGTCCTGCACACCTAATAGATTTTATTTTTTTAAAAAAGTAGCAAAAATACAATGCTGATGTTTCAGAGCTTCCAGATCCCTTTCCAAGCCACAAATGCTAAAGAACATTAACAATAAGTTAACTCCTGCATCAACATACAGTATACTGTACCTATATACATTTACCTACATTTACCACCTTTCCCAACTATAGTCAGGTGATCCCACTGGTGTCTAATAAAAGGGCAGCCAAGTTTGGGAGTTTTACTTTGAAAGCAGCAAGTAAGTTGCAGGTAAAACTTAGTCCCTTTGTAAAATGTATAATGAAGTAATCGCCATCTATGACCATCTAGATCATATGC
This sequence comes from Xenopus laevis, assembly GCF_017654675.1. Taxonomy (NCBI): domain Eukaryota; kingdom Metazoa; phylum Chordata; class Amphibia; order Anura; family Pipidae; genus Xenopus; species Xenopus laevis. The sequence continues at coordinate 119,349,099 of NC_054375.1, read as the reverse complement.
AGACGACTTTTTATACAAATGCATTTAGATTGTATTTCTGATACATACCCTTGGGCTCAAGTGTTTGTAGAGTGTGTATTCAAAATTTCTCCTGGGACCCCATGACCCCTATAGGGAAGCAGGGACTTGACGGGGTCTAGGAGAAGCGCCTGTCCCCGCCCACTTGTTTGTTAATGGATGTGACTGGCTGGCGGCATCCTGGGCTTAAGGCAAGGGGCAGACCTGCAGAGATACTCACCGTTCAGCGCCGGCACATGGAAGCAGCAGGACGCAGCATCCCGCCCCCCTCCCTGTTAGATGGGTGTGTTTTTTGTCGCAGTTGGCAGAGGGTACCTTTACAAGGACCCCCAGGGGAAGTTAAAATCGGGTATTTCACAGAGCGTGGAAGTAGCCTGATAGGCCTGGGTCCTCATGGGAAGGTAGGCAGCCCATTTAGGACTTGGGAGAAATGGAACAGGAACCTATCTTGGCAGTTGGGGCACAGTCACCCCCTTTCCCCCGGGTGGGGGAATAATATTATAAAGATTGTTAAAGGTTTGTTATACAAACGGTTTGAAAAGATTGAAAATGTTATACATGTTAAGTATTCTTATTACTTTGTTAAGTAAACAACTGCGGCCATCTCATTCCAAACCAGTGGTGTGTGTGTATTATTGGGGCAGGAGGTATGTGGTTGGGCAGAAGGGAGAGATGCAGACTCGACATGGCACCCGTCATGGTTTTGTAAACTTAGAAGCTTATTGCCCCCTCTTCTTAGTGGCGACACAGCCTCTATTACCAAAAAGTGGAGAGATGCAATATAATTTTTGTGTTCATGAAAGTAAGCTGGTACAGGTACTGTAGCTTCAAGTTGCTTGTTCGAATGGTGGATTTGTGTTGACTAATTCTATCCTTAATGGCCTGTGTGGTCCCTCCCACATTAAGTAACCAGCAAGAGCACTTTACCATATAAGACGTGTAGTAACCATTAACATCATATTTTTTTCCTAGAATAAGGTTTATTATGCATAATAATAAGGAAAATTATTATGCAGTTTCTTTACAGAAAATGTGCATCATTTACTTCAGTCCCTGTCCTAGTGGAGCTTAACAGTCTAAGGACCCTATCACAAGAACCCAAACTTCAGTCAGCTTTATCAGGAGGCAGTTAGTTATATTTGTGTATTGCTTTTGGCATTGCCTGTTAAAAAACAGAACTGTCTTGAAGTAGAGAGTTTTAATTCACATGCCCTAAAATACATGGCATCCAAGACAAAATGCAGGAACCTTAATGCCCTATATACTATTATATATATAAAAATACACACACATACACACATACTAGGGGAATATAATATCCACTCTCCTCAACACAAATATTATATATCCACAGTAAAATAGTCTGGTAATGACGTAAACTTTCAAAGATGGACTACAACTTTAAACTAGGCAATCATCAAAGAAAAATGCTCTATCTTCTCCTGGCAGCTGGGCATCTCAGTAGTAACCCAATACACTTTTCTTCTGCCAGCCAAAAAAAATGAATAAGCTGCGAGAAAAACAAACAAATACCTACCCATGGGGAAATGAAAGGAAACAGAAGCAATTCCAGCAACTGGCTTCTTTTCAATGCCAAATTGATTTGGAATGAAAGAATAATACAAATATTCAGTAAGAACCACAAGCTAAAGTCTATGGCATTGTGATGATTTTTTTTTTTAAATAAACCTGGTATCTGAAGTGCATGCTCAATTTTTTCATGGATTCACAGCTGTTACTATTTACCATCCCCAAATTTCCCTGTTTACATATTTTAAATATTTAACTGGGCAGGTTTCTGTTACTAACTAGGTCCAATTTGCATCACATTGAATGACATTAAGGGGGTTATTTGCTAAAACTAGAATTTATCTCATACTTGTATTAAACCAAGCTCGACCAAACTCCCATCCACAATTTTATCTTATTTACCAATAAAATAACTCAAAAAGTTGGGTCGGGAAAAAGAGTGATAAAATCTAGTGAAAACCTGAATAGTACAAATTTTTCAGTTTTACGTAGTAACATAGTAATATAGTAAGTTGAAAAAGACATACGTCCATCAATTTTACCTTTTGACTCTATTTTAACTTGCTAGTTGACACCTGAATCGCTCAATTTTTTTGAATTATCACCTGAAAACCCCTTATTTTTCAGATTATTGGAAAAAAAACAGTGCAGATCACAATATCTTCAGTGTTGAATGGAAATCTGTCATTGACTTCTACATGACCTCGACAGGTTTGAAATGGCGGATTTTTCAGATTCTGACTTTTTGCAGTTTTTGTCCAAAAAAAAGGTTTAGTAAATAACCCCCTAAATGTCTAATAAATTTACCATTGAGTTGTTTTGTTTGCTTTACTAAGCCTTATTATCTCAGTATCTACTAATTAATCTCATTCGGGCTCAAAATCCTGTAAAGGAAACACTGGTTTCAGAAAGAATATTAGACCCCTAAATGCTAAATTCGAAAGCTAGGGTCTCAGCCACAAGGCATACAAGGGACCTGCAAAATACATTCAGAAACATTTACATCAATGTAAGTAATTGGAGCCATGGACTTTTTCTTTGATTTTCTATGACCTGTTTTCAGATATATGTCCTACAACCTGGAACCAATGTTAAATGAAGTCGAAGGAGTGGTCTCTATTCACTGAATGTGCACCTATTTTTTCTATATAAAAGTACATTATTTATATAATCCCCCAAAACCCAAATAAATAAGTTTTGGAGCATTTCAGTACCTGAGTAAAATTACAATCAATAACGTGCATAGAGGCTAATAAAGGGCTAGCATTCCTTTCTAATTAATATTTGGTGGCAAAACACAATTTGGAAAATATCGAAGTTGTGTCAGCGTCTCTGTGTTTTCCGCTATGTGCCTTTCTGACCCTGTAAGTCTGTGATTTCATGCTACAACCTCACTCGATAAATCCATTTAGCTGTATGCTACAGTAATCTCCTGTAACGTGAATTTATGCTAATGACTGTCTGCATATGCTTATATCACATATTTATATTAAACTTAATAGTCTGTTACATTGCTTCTTAACCCTCTGTCCACACATGATTAACTTTTCTGATTTCTTTCGAAACCGTTATTAAAACAGTGTTGCAATTCAGTCGACATGTCATTGCGCTTTGTGCAGGCTTTTGAGTCTATCACTCCATGCTTCTTATATTTCTAACAAAGAAAATCCCATCCTATCATTGCATATCTGACAGTGGTTAGAAGTGTAATGGGGTGCCTGTGGAAATAAGGTTTCATCTTTTAAAGGGAAAACACTTGCCGGTTTATTTTTAAGTGGATCATTTGAAGTCTCAGGGTGCAGTATAAAAGGCACTGGTTTGAAATATATTCTTTCTATTTTTCTGGCTATTCTGTTGTTCAAAAAAATGAGTTGAAACTTCTCGGAAATGTTCTTGAAAGCATTTTGGATTTATTAATGTAAACACATGTCTGACCTCATACTACAATTTGAATATCAGGAATTGTTGAAAACTGATTAATCACCCACAAGAGCGCACAGAATGCTACTGGTGAACAGCAGTTGCTTAAAGTGCAACTTATTTTCATTCATTCCAAACTTAACAATATAATACCTGTGGGTGGGGCAAACTAGCTAGAGATTTTAGGTGATTTACCTGCTAAATAATTTACTCACCTAGCATAAGAATACCCCAACCCCCCCCCCTATTGTCCACAATTAGGATTTCCTGAAAGCATCTTTTTGGCTGGAGTGAAAAGAGAACCATTTCGCAAGCTGGATCTTGGCATACTTTCAGTACTCTTAATTAACAAAGTGGTTTTGCTGCCATTCAATCGGTGCATTAGGGTAGACACAAGCTATAGTTTCCAAAATTAAATTAAGTTCACTAGCAGATGTGAATTGTTCTCTTCCTATAAAACTGTATGAACCAAACATGTACCCATAAGAGTTATAAGTGTGGCTGCACCTCTTTAAATATGAATCTAATTGTAGGACTTAATTAGGATTTCTTTTATGAAAAGTGAGAGACATTACAATGAATACCAAATGAATCTCACATTGATGCTATACACAGAAGTTTCGGTTTGCCCCTTTAGCCTGCACCACTGATGAATTGTGTACCCTAGTAGACCCTGGAATTACCATCAACCTGCACCTGGCAATAATTCCAGGGCTCTTCTAGTGGGTTTCTTTCATTGCTATAATTTATTTGCTCCAAATGAATTAGATGCTAATGTTATTATTGATGGACTTATTGAGAAGATAGAAGCAATATCATACTTAGTGATGGGCGAATTTGCGCCGTTTGGTTTGCAGAAAAATTCGCGAATTTCCTGCAAAATTTGCGAAACGGCGCCAGCGGTGAATCACGCAAATTTGCAGTGAATTCGCGCCTGGCAAATAAATTCGCCCATCACTAATCATACTTACTCTGGAATCAGTTGCTCTGTTTATTTCATGAATCACTATAATTCCTATTGGTGCATTGGTTGCAGGTTGCAGATTTATCAAAACTTTTTAATTTTACTGAGCTCACTTCAGTAAAATTCCTCTACTTTCTATTTATTCCTTGGTGATTTTTAGAGGCATGTTCTAATGATGTTCATCATTTGATAAATAAGTCTCTTACGGGCAGATTTATCAAGGGTTGAATTTCGAAGTTAAAAATACTTCGAAATTTGACCATCGAATTAAAATACTTTGAATTCGAATATCGAATTTGAATTTTTTTTCATCGAATTTGGCTATTCTGCGGTCGAAGTAAAAATCGAACGATCGAACGATTAAATCCTTCTAAACGAACGATTCGAACAATTTTATAGTACGATCAAACGATTTTACTTTCATGTATAAAGACTTAGAAAATGGTTGTAGAAGGTCCCCAAAGGGTAACATAACACTTCGGCAGGTTTAATTTGGCGAAGTATTGAAGTCTAAGTTTTTTTGAAAAGAAAGTACTTTGATTATCGAATGGTTGAATATTCGAACTATTTTTACTTCATATCGAATTTGAAGTAAATTCAAAGTCGTAGTATCCTATTCGATGGTCAAAGTATCCAAAAATTACTTCGAATTTCAAATTTTTTTACTTTGAAAATTCCCTCGAATTCACTTCGACCCTTGATAAATCTGCCCCTAAATCTCCCATAGGAATAAATAAATAGTGATGAAATTTTACTGGTGAGCTTTAATCTGCCCCTTAGTGTGCATCTGCCATTCAGATTCACATCATTATGGGTAAATAACATGGCTCTAATTTGGTTTAACTTGAAGAATCCAAATGAACTGTAATTGTGATAACACACAAACACACACATGTACAGGTATGTCAATTTCTAATTCACATGATATTGTCTTGTATTATTTGATTATTAATTTCATGAATATATAGGTTGGATCTTGTTTGGAGCTTTAGACTAAATTTGACAACTTTTGGTAACACTTTTAACAGAAAAAAGTTTGGTGGCACCCCCTCCCCCCCCCCCCCCAGATCCCCTTATTCTCAGAAGGTGCTGCAGGGAGGGTATTTAACGGAGTATTTAAAGCTAGAATTGGGATATTTCAACATTTGACTCAAAAAGAGTAAGCTTGACGTAATTTCTGGACTTTGCCGATTTACTAGCGGGTGCTGGCGTAAATTCGCTATCGAAGGACATAGACTCTATCACTAATTCGCACTCTAACGCCAGGCGAATTTTTGCTCTGGCGAATGGACGTAACTACGCAAATTCACTAAGATGCAGATTTTAATGTACCTCTTGCGCTAGACTTGCGTTTGCCACCTCAGACCAGGCGAAGTGCAATAGAGAAGATAGGACTTCCTCAAAGAAAAAGTTGAAAGTCCCAAAAAAACGCTGGCGTCTTTTACTTTTAACTGGATGATAGGCTGAAAAAGATCGTAAATTTTGTTTTGGGGTACCCTCCTTCCCCCCTACATTTCCTAACATATGGCACATAAACTATACATTGGGCTCATGTGTAGGGCAATATAACAACTCTATTTTATTTTATTTAGGTTCCCTTGTGTAGTGTAATGTTGTTAGTAGTTACTGCAACATATACGTCCATTGTACTTTAACTTCTCTCCATATGCTAATTAGGCATCTCTAGCGTAACATAGACTGTTTATCTTATTATCACTAGTGCAACTTTGCAAGCGTTCTGAACCCTCGATGCAACTTCGTATTTTCGTGAATTAGCATTTTCCTGGCGAATCTATGCCTGGCGAAGTGTTGCAATGTCAGCGAAGCCGTCACTGGCGCAATTTCGGAGTAAATTTGCCCCATGGTCTATCTGAGGCCTTTCCATTGGCTCACGGCAGAACAGGTCCTTCATTAAAATGGTTTGAAAACCAAGATTATTACTGCTTCTTATTTGCTGTAAGTTTTATTTTGGAAATTACATTAAAAATGTATTACAAAAAAAGTTTGGCAGCAGGGTTTATTTTTAAATCTGATTTATACAAGAATATTGCCAATCTAGTGTGACAAGAACAAAAGGGGAACTATTTTGGTAAAAATGGAGCAGCCCTGGTTTTTATCACGGGTAAATGGGTAACAATGTAAAAAAATGTGTAAATGTGGGTAAGGTATGCATCTGTAAGGTATAATGTGAAAGAGGATTAAAAATGGAAAATAATGGAGATTTGTGACATATCATTTTGTGCTCATTGTCATGTGTAATTTTAAAAAAAAATCAAGGAAACTTTTTACCAAGTTTGACATTAGACATTTACATGCCCCTTGCTGCTTTCCTTACACGTAGCTGGATATACCCTTCAGGCAGCTGTTTCTAGCTGGAAGCTGTTAGCTAACTATTGTTCATCTTGTGATATGTAATTCCCAGAATCAGTGTTGTCTGGGAGAGTTATATTTCAATTAAACAAATAATCAGATTCAAAATGTTATTTGAATAATCTTAGTTCTTAAATTAAGCATGCGTTTTTTGCAAGCTGACGACGGTATAAATTACATTTTCCGCTACATTGGCAGTGAACACGTAATTAATATCTCAACGTTTGCTTTGCAGTGTTCAATTTATTTTCAGCGATGCAGATAAATATTTTGCTTGTTTGGTAAACTTTTAAAAAAAGTTCTTATCAATTTGCAATTTGGTGGTAATTTCAAACTATTATTTTAGTATTTGGTCCTTGCCACCTTTTCTTTGCCAATTAAATTCCATTTGGAAATTGGCCTAATTATTAACTTTTGCCTTCTGTTTTGCAAACCCACAAGTCTGTATCAACCACAAAATTACTTTTTAAAAGTCTTGTAAGAGCAACTGCATTAGTAAATGAGGGCATTTAGCATGGCATTACTTTCTCCCTGAAAATGTTTATTTAAAATGGCCATACATGCCCAAGTTTCATAACGCAGTTTGGATGAGTGTGACCCTATTGCCTGTGCCAATTATCTATCCAAACAAAAAATGCTATCTTCTTCACTTTCTGTCAGATCGAGGTATTGAGTCCATCACCATTAACAGACGGATAGCTGACTTTGGCCCGCCCTATGAATAGCCAATTGTACAGTACCATAAAGTAGTATTCTGTGCAGCATGTTAGTCTTTCCCAAGAGCATTTGCAATAAACCAGGGTCCAATTTCATGAATAGAGTAGAATCTTTTTTTCTCTAGGTCTGGGGTCTTACAAGCAATAAGGCCTTGACTAATACTGTAATTGTTTGGTACAGGTAAATCAGCAATGTTCAATATGCAGCTCTCAAGTTGCTATTGAACAACCCTGGGCAACCAAAATCTTGCTCTGGTCCTGAATAAAAATCCTGCTGTTTTGCTATGCAGAAGAAAATTTATGGAGCCATTAGCTTAAATGTAAGTTAATGGGAAACGCATATCAATCATATTAAGGATGATGTCATTCTACCAAGACCAAGGAGTGCATCAAATCGAAACGAATAATGTATCATGCACCAGTTAAGTAAATACGTTCTTGTGTTTTTAAAGCTTATAATGTGCTTTGACCTAAGGAATGAGGGCGTGCCGAGTACATGCAATTCCAATTGTATTTAGAAGAAAAAAACTATAGCAAACTTACATATACAGTATATAGTAGAATATATATATCCTGCATAGAAACTTTTTTTTAGGGGCCGATTCACTAAGGGTCAAATATCGCGGGTTAATTAACTAAGGAACGACTAGGAACTAAAATCCTTTGAATATCGAAGTCGAAGGATTTAGCACAGATAGTACGATCAAACGATCGAAGGATTATTCCTTCGATCGAAGGATTAAATCCTTCGGATCGAACGATTCGAAGGATTTAAATCCAACGATCGAAGGAATATCCTTCGATCAAAAAAAGTTAGCCAAGCCTATGGGGACCTTCCCCATAGGCTAACATTGACTTCGGTAGCTTTTAGATGCCGAACTAGGGGGTCGAAGTTTTTTTTAAAGAGACAGTACTTCGACTATCGAATGGTCAAATAGTCGAACGATTTTTACTTCGAATCCTACGATTCGAAGTCCTAGTCGAAGGTCGAAGTAGCCCATTCGATGGTCGAAGTAGCCCAAAAAAAAACTTCCAAATTCGACGTTTTTTTACTTCAAATTCTTCACTCAAAGTTAGTGAATCGGCCCCTAAGTGTATTGCATTTGTTTTTATACCAATAATTTTAAATTGTTCGGTGAATAAGTGCTATAAATTCATACATACTAACCATGTGCTAAAACCATTAAAAGAATTGTTCAGTATAAAAATAAAAACTGGGTAAATGGATAGGCCGTGCAAAATAAATGTATAAAGGTTGGAGTGATCAGATGTTTAACACAACAGCCAAACAACTACTTTCTGCTTTGCAGCTCTCTTGGGGACACATTTACTAAAGAGCGAATTACACTATTGCAGCGACATTGCCTAAGTATTAAAAGTCATGCAACACACTTTGCTAGTGAATTACCTTGCTGCTGGAGGACTTTCACTACGTTACGATAGGCGAATTTTCGTACAGGCTAACAATCGTAAATACACAAATTCATCAAAGTGTTACAAAAACAATTTAATTTTTTTACTCTTTTCACCAAAATCTATTTTGCCAGGTTCTGATTGGTGAATTAATACAATGAAAGTACATCCTCAATATTATTATGTCAGTGATATCATATCCTGTATTCCAAAAGTCACAAGCAAAATTCAAAACGCTGACGTTTTGTCATATTTAAAGTGGGATAATGTGTTGTAACTGTTAAACATACACTTTTTTAAACATTTGAAGCCACTTTTGTTTTAGAGTGGGCTCATGGAGTACTAGAGATGATCTCTGTCTTCCTTTTGCTTTCTAGGACATTTAATAAGAAGTGGCCACTTCCAGCAATTTTACCAGCATCATTTTTGATTACTGTCCATATGACCTTTATATAACCTCTGAATTTAAATTGATGTAAGTGTAACTTCATAAAGTTTCGATAGGAAGGAATTAACACTAGAGAAAATCCGTTATGAAATTAGGATTTGCAGGTAAGTAAATGTGCCCCCTGGTTTACACTGATTGGTTACCAGGCAGTAACCAATCAGTGACTTGAGAGGGGGAATATGGGCCATAACTATTTGCTTTCAAATCTGACCTGCATGCTAAGGATCAATTGTAAACTCACTCAACAGTTATGGCCCATGTGGCCCCCCTTAGTCGCAGGCTAACTCAGAGTTAGATACCTGAAAGTTGGGTTCTGTTATGTTAGACATCTGCTCATTCCAGCCTTTATAGATTACATTTATGGCTAACTAACTTTATTAGAAACATTTTTTATTTAGCACAGTCTATCTATGTACCCAGTTTTTATTTTTACACTGAACTGTTCCTTTAAATGCAGCAATTGATATGTTATTTTGCTTACCCTTTTTTCCCCCTGACTTTTCACTCTCCTGTAAAAACCGGTTTTATTCACAAAGCATTTCATACATACACGGAATCAAGAGTAGTTATACTGAAAAGTCATTGGTTTTTAATATGGAAAATATACATGTACCTTCAAAAAGCTCACAAAGTCAACATTCATTCATCCATCAGAAAGCTGCTGTACTAGCATGGGCTGCAGTTATTGAAGTTTAGTGATCTTTAGATCTTTGTTTTTGGCCATTGAAAAAGAAGGGTCAAAAATGCTGAAAGACAGACAATTTTAGAGGATTTGATTTGCATTGTCATATAAATAATTTTGTTGCCCTTTACTATACATCGGTCAATCATTTCATTGTCCACAAAAAACTGCATTTAAAGTTGTGATAGTTGAATCTACAATGCTTTGCAGATTTATCTACCGCGCATTCTGTTGTGGACTGTTAAGAATAAAACTGTAATTATTTTACCGAGACTGAATGGTGTCAGAAGTGTCATGCCTTGAATTCTATCTGCACACACATTTCTTTCTCTTCAAGGACAGAGGTGCATTGTATCTCAAGTATTACTCTCTCTTGTTGCCTGATACCAGCATCTGCTTTTAAAGCTATTCACCTTTGACGGTTATCTTTTATACAATATCACTACTAAGGAGTTTTGTTACTCGGGTCCATCGACATTGTGCTACTTCGGGATTGGACAAAAGGTAAAAAAAAAAAGACTTGTGATAATGGTATCCTTCTATGAGTTTCCATTATCATTTCATAAAGCAAAACAGAAGGTGACATATGCCCACTGCCATTCCTTAGTTTTTGACGGAACATATTCATCAAAAAGCATGCAGTCCCATGAGTTTCCAACCATATGCTACAGGAAAATGTCACCAGTTAAAGATGTATTCATTTGCTGTTTTGAAAACTCTCTTTGATATTCATGCATTCCAAGTGTTTTGACCTAGATTTTTGTAGCCGCATTAGATCCAGCTCTGAAGAGGAAACTAGGCAGCTGTTGCTTATGTAGTCAAAGGAAGAATCTAAAGTAAGGGTAAAAAAAGAATAAAAAATGAAAACATTTATTAATAGGTGCCAACATTTTGCACAGCCAATATGTTTAATACCAGATTAGCTAATATAAGCATATGGGGTTGTGTTTGTTGTAGAGCTTTAAAGAAATGAACAAGGAGAGACTTGAAAGTGACGGAGGTTCACAAGGAATTGTATTTAGAACTTCCTAAGAAATTAAAGGCATCATGGCAGATGAGCTATGGCAGTTATTATTGCTTAACAAATGAGCGTTTAGTTAGTAGCATGAGGTTGTTCCAAATGAGTAAGACCCACACTCAAGTATTGTCATTACTGGCCCTAGAACATGCTGACAAGCATTTGCACAGGTAATGAGAAAAGGAACCATTATTGAGGTTATTTTGGCTCTGTCCTGTGACAATTATATCAAATACTATTGTGATTATCCTGATATCAACCATTTTATTAAATATATTCTAGGGTTCAAGACAGCCATGGTTTAAAGACTGGGTTATTTAGATAAAATGATGTACTGGGGATTTACAGCTAGTGTTTCAGTGTCATATGTAGAAGGGTCACTAGTTGTATTATTTAAAGATTTTTAGGGTCCATGACAAAGGCTTAAGTTTGATGTGGTACCACAGTATATAAGGGAACAAGATGGCAATCAGGAAATTCTAGCGCTATGAGTCCTGCATAAGTAGAGGGGATGATTTCTGAATGGATATCATGAGATGTGATTCAGGAATAAAATACTGGCAAGAAATTACAATTTTTAACAGACAGATTTGGCCAGATAAAGCTGATTTTTATACGGTAATTATTAGGCTGAATGTTGTATGTTGTGTGGTTTAGTAGTAAGAGTTTGTTAATGTTAAAGGGGCTTGCATACTAAAACTCAAATGAATCTTATTGTTTTATGAAAACAAAGTCAACCAAACTTGCTTCCACGAATTGAACTCATTTATCAAAAAACTTTCTAATAAGAATCATAGCGACAAAACGTTGCGACTAAATCAAGCATCAATTCATATTGTATGATTGATGCCCAGAAAACTTGACTTTACCAAATTTTCACTGTGAAAACTTTTTCTGATCATTGGACAAAAACGCCAGTGCAGATCTCTATGTCAAGAAACAACTACAGGGACATCTGCAACTGACATCTACATGACCTCGACGGGTTTAAGATGGAGTATTTTTCAATTTTTAGCAGCTTTTGGGGTATGATAAATCTCTAAAAATCCGAGTTTTTATTATTCTAAGAAAAATTCGAGTTTTTCCACTAAAAACCTCGACCAGAAAAAAATTGAGGTTAAATTAATGGGCCCCTAAGAGTCTAGGCTTTTATAACCAGCAAGTTCCTTTTAGATGAAAGGGTTTGAGTATTACAACGTGCAAAATACTAGTAGTACTTAAGTACTACATTTTAGCATGAGCGAGAAGTGAAAATCTATGCACTTTCACTTTCAGTATATGATTTATTTTTGAGCATCTTTTACATAAGGAAATAAAAGAGACTTGGGAGAGGGTGACCAGAATAATAATGTAGATGATTGCATTTACAATGTAAAAAATTAACTCTCTATCAATGTTGCCACATTTGATCCCCTGGCAAAATTATTAATTTAGCAACATGTGAATGGATATGTGTAATTACGCAGGACTGATCTGTTTGTTGAAATGTCTGTGAAAAAAATGTTTTTTGCATTAGAAATGCCTGCAAATATACTTGCCCATAATTTTACTGGGGAAAATATAAAAAATTCATTAAACATAATGATTTAGCCCACTCTGATGTAGCCAACAAATGCTGACAAAAAGTGCAGTCTTGATTATTGACACACATATGCACAACCTATGATGTTATGTCCGCTGATGAGCACAAGAAATGTGCTTCTACCACCCCTCACCCCCCAGCTTAGCCGCCGGAGTTGCCCACAAATCTCTGGTGGCTGCTGGGGAGATTTCTTTTTTCTTTTTTTGAGAAAAAATATAATAATTTGTTATTAGGCCCATATAAATATGGCCTTGCATTTACCTGTACCTTGATTGATAGGATGTCACAGCCTTACCTGCTTTGTTACCTTTCCTAAAAATTAGTAGCATGACACGATTTATATCTCATTTGCAGTATTTAAACTAATAGTATATGAGGTTCTCTAAATGGCTGTGCTGACATTCCCCATAGTACCTATTGACAATAAAGTATGGAAATCACCAGTGTTTATGTACTATTATATTTTGTTTTAACGCTATCTAGGATTAGCATATGTATTAAGATGATACTTAAATAATTTCACTTTAGGCAACTTGACTTAATAACACAAAGCTCAAGAGATTTCTAACAGGTTTTCAGGGCCATCATATGGTAGTTACGTATATGACTTTTTTTTGTAGACTTTTAACCTGATCAAATTCAATATACACAGAGGCTTCTTACAGACCACCTACTAACAAAGGACATAAAAACTGTTTCGGGTTGATGACCAAGGCTAAAGATCTGAATGATATTCAGTGTCATTCTTTTGTTTTTGTTCACTGGCCTTTCTTAAGAAGATATTGTGTCCAGCAAAAGACAATGCGATAATGCTAAAAAGTATAGCAGACCACCAACTTTAGGAAGGCCAAGAAGGATGTTTGAACAGCTTTATTTAATCTGGCATTTCCGGGCTCTGTAAGGAATTAGTTATCTGACACTATCTTTGCAGATCTAAATTCTAGTCTGAAAGGTAAACTGAACATTGGTTGGATAGGCTTCAAAAAACTAGCCTCTGTTAAATGACCCTGTATCAAGGCTAATTGAGACATACACATTCTGCCAGTCAGCTGAGAGCCTTTACGTTGGGAATATTGTTAGCTGGGAGATACCAGTTACTATGTACATAGCTATTAGTCACTTCTGCAAAAGGAATGATTGTATTGCTATTTGGAAACTGATCCTGATCATAGTACAAGCTTGCGCTGCAAGTCAAAGAAGGTGCTGTTGAGTAACAGTGTTCAAACTGTTTGTCTGTGCTGGTTTTCTGTTACACGGACAGATACACATATACACACACACTTACACTTGTTAAGGAGAAAAAAATGAGGAAATGAGCACTTAACAGGAATAAATACCTTTGTTGTGTATATATATATTGCAAATAACATTTATCATCTACATCTAATTGTTGTTTCTGAATTAGATGCCTAATTTCCCTCTACATCATTAAACTGCCAGACAGATTATTTTGTGCTGTGGCTTTGTGGCTTTTTGTAACAAAAAACTTACCAGATTCTTTGGTGAATTAAAAGGGAACTAATAGGAGTTCAGTTCAGGGTTGATAACGTTCATGGTTGATAAAAGTCAGAACATGGGTAGTAAATCTGTAGGATGCTCTTTAAACATCCCTGTGAGCTGCTATTCTTATTTATTCTTCACTAGGAATCTTTTCAGATAAATGACCCCTTATTTTTTAATTTAATGAATATCTTCATTTGATTCTTCACTGTAAATTGAACTAGATACTTTTTGAAGCTACTTCAGACTGGTACAATTAGAAGTGGAAACATCACTGTAGGCAGACAGCCTGGCTGATCCTTCTGCTTGTATGTGCCGTATCCCAGTGAGTTTCTAATCACCACACCAGCCCTCAATACTTCTGTTGTATTTTTTTACTAACATGTAACTGGAACATGGCTCAGTCACATTCTAAAATGGAATCAGTGTTGCCAGTCTATAGGGGATAGTATGTACAGCTGTCAGTGGTACAGTATTCGAAATTCTCAACATGATGAGCAAATCTGCCTTGATTGCTTCGCTAAAAAAAATTGTGAAACAGCTGAAAAGTTTGATAAATTGTGAAAAATTTACATTATAGCCTATGGGCAATTTTTTGGTTGTGGTAACTTGTTTTGTAGCAAAATAAAGTAGAGTCTATGTGCAACTTTTATTCTCAAGAACGATTTTAAAAAACTAGGTGTAAAGTTGAGGGCGAGGACTTCCAAGGTAATTTTCTCAGAGATATTACCTGAGCCTTGAGCAACGCTAAGGAGACAGCAAGAGCGTAGGGAGATTAATGCGTGGCTGAGAGATTGGTGTAGGGAGGAGGGTTTTGGGTTTTTGGAGAACTGGGCTGATTTCTCAGTCGGCTACAGGCTCTTTGCTAGGGGTGGGCTGCACCTCAATGATGATGGTGCAGCTGTTTTGGGAGAGAAGATGGCTAGAGGGTTGAAGGAGATTTTAAACTAGGTGAGGGGAAGGGTTCAGGAAAAGATTCAGTGGAAGACAGGTTAGATGAGATAGTGGGCAAAGAAAGGGAAAATGGGGGAGGAGTTTTGGCTGGGGATACTGTTAAGGATAGGGAGGACCACATGTCATATGTTCAATATGGTACCGGTATTAAATGTATGTTTGCAAATGCAAGGAGTCTGACTGGTAAAATGGGAGAGCTGGAAGTGCTGGTTCTGGAGGGAAAATATGATGTGATTGGTGTGGCCAAACACGGCTGAATGAGTCACATGACTGGGCAGTAAATATTAGTGGCTATACTTTGTTTCGGAGGGACAGAGGCAATAGAAAAGGAGGAGGGGTATGTTTGTTTGTTAGGCAGGATTCAAAAGCTTATATAAAGGAGGAGGTTATGTTAGAAAATGAGGGGGCAGAAGTCTTATGGGTGGAGTTCTTCACCAATTGTAAAGAATCCAGCAAATTAATTGTAGGCATATCCTATAGACCCCCTAATGTAAGTGAGGAGGAGGAGGCGAAGCTCCTCATGCAAATAGAAAAGGCTGCTAGTTTGGGTAAAGTAATGATAATGGGGGATTTTAATTACCCAGAGATTGACTGGAGCAACAGTACGACCAGATCAGTTAATGGGAACAAATTTATAAACTTGTAGCATGACAATTTTATGGCACAGGTTGTTGAGGAGCCTACCAGAAAAAATCCTATTCTTGATTTCGTTATCTCAAATGACCCAGAACTTATAGCAAATGTGCAAGTCATTGAACCCCTCAGTAATAGTGACCATAATGTTATATCATTTAAGGTCTGGTGCAAAAAACAAATATAAACTGGGGCAACAAAAACCATGAATTTTGGAAAAGCTAATTTTAGTGCCTTGAGGGCTGCCCTACAGAGTATTGATTGGGGCATTAGGTTTTCAGCTAAAAACACAGAACAGAAATGGTTGTCATTTAAAATTATATTAAATCATTACTGTTCTAAATTTATTCCCTTAAGGAGTAAATGTAGAAGCTCTATGAATCATCCTATGTGGCTCAATACAGAAGTAAAGAAGTTAATAGGAAAGAAGCATTTAAAAACTACAAATCTGTTGGGACAGAAGCTGCATTTAATGAATATAAACACTGTAATAAATGTTGTAAATCAGCATTCCGGAAGGCAAAGAAAGGAAATGAAGAGTTAATTGCGATGGAGGTGAAAACTAACCCTAAAAAGTTTTCTAAATATATTAATAGGGATGTAGCGAACTGTTCGCCGGCGAACTAGTTCGCGCGAACTTCGACTGTTCGCGTCCGCCGCAAGTTCGCGAACGTCGCGCGACGTTCGCCAATAGGCGTTCGCGTCAAAATCGGTCGCCCATTCGACCATTCGATCGCTAAAATCGAACGATTTTCGTTCGATTCGAACGAAAATCGTTCGATCGAACGATTAAAATCCTTCGATTGTTCGAATCGAACGATTTTCGGATGATCGAAGTTCGCGAACAGTTCGCGAACAGTTCGCAAATTTTGCCGGTGTTCGCGAACGGCGTTCGCGAACACATCGGCGGCGGTTCGCTACATCCCTATATATTAATAGTAAAAAGATGCAGGTTGAGAGTGTTGCTCTATTAAATAATGGTACCAGTATGGTTGTAACAGAT
This sequence comes from Xenopus laevis, assembly GCF_017654675.1. Taxonomy (NCBI): domain Eukaryota; kingdom Metazoa; phylum Chordata; class Amphibia; order Anura; family Pipidae; genus Xenopus; species Xenopus laevis. The sequence continues at coordinate 119,332,348 of NC_054375.1, read as the reverse complement.
ACAGAAAAGGCAAATGTGTTAAATCAGTTATTTTCTTCGGTTCTTCAGCTCAGCTCAATCTAGTCAGTGGCTGACTCAGGATATGATTCATAAAGCTTTAATAAAAATTAATGTAAACAAGGCTCCAGGGCCTGATGGCATACACCCCCGAGTTCTAAAAGAGCTTAGTTCAGTTTAGTTTCTGATTTTCTCAGATTCACTTTCATCTGGTATGGTGCCTATGGATTGGAGAAAAGCTGATGTCATACCAATATTTAAAAAGGGATTACGATATCAGCCTGGCAATTATAGGCCAGTAAACTTGACATCTGTGGTGGGCAAATTATTTGAAGGCTTGTTAAGGGATCACATTCAAAATTTTGTCCTAGTGAATGGCATAATGAGCAGCAATCAGCATGGCTTTATGAAGGATAGGTCATGTCAGAAAAAATTGGTTGCTTTTTATGATGAGGTAAGTAAGATGCTGGACAGTGGGGGGACAGTAGATGTGATCTATTTGGATTTTGCAAAAATGTTTGATACTGTGCCCCACAAACCACTGCTTTCTAAACTAAGGTCTGTTTGGCTTAAGGAAGTCGTTTGCACATGGATAGGAAACTGGCTACAGGATCGGGTACAGAGGGTGGTTGTTAATGGTACATTCTCTACCTGGAGTAAGGTTCTTAGTGAGGTCCCCCAGGGCTCGGTATTGGGTCCACTGTTAACTTGTTTATGAATGACTTAGGGGAGGGTAAGTAATGTAAAATCAGTGTTTGCAGATGACACAAAACTATTCAGCCCAATTAGTTCCATCCAGGATGTGGCATCCTTGCAACATGATCTTGACAAACTGGCAATCTGGGCAGCTGTGGCAAATGAGATTCAATGTTGATAAATGTAAAGTCATCCACCTGGGATGTAAAAATATGCAAGCCACTTATACCCTTAATGGGACTGCACTAGGCAAATCCATTATGGAAAAGGACCTTGAAGTCCTTGTAGATGATAAACTTGGCTGTAGGGATGTAGCGAACTGTTCGCCGGCGAACTAGTTCGCGCGAACTTCGACTGTTCGAGTCCGCCGAATGTTCGCGAACGTCGCGCGACGTTCGCCAATAGGCGTTCGCGTCAAAAATCGTTCGACCATTCGACCATTCGATTCCTTCGATCGCTAAAATCGAAGGATTTTCGTTCGAATCGAACGATCAAAGCCATTGGATTGAATGAAATCATTCGATCGAATGGCTTAGATCGTTCGATTCGAACGAAAATCCTTCGATCGAACGATTAAAATCCTTCGATCGTTCGAATCGAACGATTTTCGGATGTTCGAAGTTCGCGAACAGTTCGCGAACTGTTCGCATTTTTTGCCGGTGTTCGCGAACGCCGTTCGCGAACACATAAACGGCAGTTCGCTACATCCCTACTTGGCTGTAGCAAGCAATGCCAGTCAGCAGCATCAAGGGCAAATAAGGTCTTGAGCTGTATTAAAAGTGGCATAGAGTCACGGGAGGAGGGGATCATTCTTCCACTGTATAGAGCACTTGGAAGGCCCCATCTAGAATATGCCGTACAGTTTTGGTCTCCATCACTCAAACACAACATTATTGTATTAGAGAGGGTACAGAGAATGGCAACTAAGCTGGTAAAAGGTATGGAAAATCTTAGCTATGAGGAAAGACTGGTCAAATTGGGGATGTTCACGCTGGAGAAGAGGTGCTTGAGGGGTGATATGATAACTATGTATAAATATATAAGGGGATCGTATAATAATCTCTCTAATGCTTTATTTACCAGTAGGTCTTTCCAGCTGACACAAGGTTACCCATTCCGATTAGAATGTTCGGAAGGGGTTTTTACAGTGAGAGCTGTGAAGATGTGGAATTCTCTCCCTGAATCAGTTGTACAGGCTGATACATTAGATAGCTTTAAGAAGGGGTTGGATACCTTTTTAGCAAGTGAGGGAATACAGGGTTATGGGAGATAGCTCATCGTACAAGTTGATCCAGGGACTAGTCCGATTGCCATTTTGGAGGCAGGAAGGAATTTTTTCCCCCTCTGAGGCAAATTGGTTAGGCTTCAGATGGATTTTTCCCTTCCTCTGGATCAACTGCCAGTTAGGCAGATATAAAAAAAAATAAAACAAAAAAAATAAATAAAAGGTTGAACTTGATGTATGTGTGTCTTTTTTCAACCTTACTTACTATGTTACTACCATGTTACTTCCTTGTTACTTCCTTGTTACTTCCTTTCTCCATTTTTTTACACTCCAAATGCATTGTCAATGTGTTTGAAAAAACTTTTCTTAGAAGGGGAGAACTATGTTCCTGACTACAAAAAAAACAATACTGTCTAAGTATTGGCTATATAGACCATCAGCACAAGAGCTGAGGTGAATAACTGCACCTCTTAGAGCCCATTCCAGTATGCAGAGCTGCTACCAGTAGTAGGAGTTAAGGATCAATGGGATTCACTGTACTTTACTTTATGCTCTTGAGTATTAATAGAAGCTTGGTTGTATCAGAAGTTCAGAACTCAAGTTTATATTATCTACAAAATGGACTACATTTTAAAGACATAGGATATGACAGCTAAAGAAAGAATAATCATCTCAAAAAATATGTACAAACACATATACAGATCCTATGAGCTTGGAAAACACTTGAACTGCCACCTCCTTTCTTTTAGCTTAAGAAACCAAGTTTTCACAGCCCAACGAAGTGTTCCACTAGTGTTCAACTAGCCAATTAACTCTAATTGACTTTGACATATATCTTTTTTTCTAGCATGGCTATAAAGCTCAAGAATAGGTAATTGTTTTACATGCTGGTTTCTTGATATGAAAACTCAGGATGCTGTAAAAAAAAAAATTTCAACTCCTCTTAGTTTTTCCTTTTCTGTTGAACAATAGAGTAAAGAGAAAGCGCCTGCCTTCGCCCTGCTGATCTGTAGTCCTCATGCTGCTTCATTTCCTGGTGTTTGATCCAGACATCCCCCTTTTGTTTTCCAAGTGCTTAGCCTGCGCGTGTTGGTACTGTGGCCACCAAACAAATATGCTAGCTGAGCACCCACGCCCTATAGAACAGGTTCTGATGGACGGCTGGCTTCCTGAGGCCGGGACGTTGCAACTCCTTTGCCACCACCCTTACAGGAAGAGATAGAGGGTCCGCGCCTGTACAAACGGAATCAATGGGAAATCCCTGCAGCTGGCAGATTGTTCTACTCTCATTCAGTGCTGAAAGTCAGAGGTGTTTTATTGGGCTGTAATAGACCTTTCCTGTAGGGAGGATTTGCACGTGGACTCCTAAACACACACTCAAGGGAAGTTCTGGGATCAAAAGATAAGCCCCTTCCTACTTGGTCTGACACAGGGCTTTATTGTTTGAACTTCTCTGACATTACAGTGAAAGTTACCAAAGCTGTGCTAAATGAAAGATCAGCATAAGAGGATGCTCTTCCCTGCCCCACCTGCACACTAACACACATACACACTCTGAGGTTTATATTCCTTAAAATTTATGATGCATCCCAAAGCTACAGGAAAGGTGGGAAACAATTCAGTCTTTACTGCTCTCTAAGTATTTCTAAAGTCTCATGTAACGCTGAAAATAATTGCTGTCAATCCTGCAAGAGGTCACATAATATGCATGCGTGCTGATCCCTGGTGTATCACTTGGAATGCTTTTATCGGCTTCAAGGACTCAAAGGGCGCAATACAATGGTAATTGGATTAACAGAAATAAACAATGCCTTTTTTTCCATAATGATTCGCATATGCTGCCAACTTTGGCGCATCACTTTTTTAAAATCAGAAAAAAAAACTTATTGTATTATTGTGTGTGTCTGGAGGAATTCTTTGTCTTCAATATAATAAACAAGATAAGGAAGACGTGTTAGTGGAATTATTAGCATATTTTAGGCTAGTATAAATACCATCATCAACTTTGGTGTTTAACTCCCAAAGCACAATGCATAAAAGAAAAGGTTAAGGTTTTATTATGTGTATGAGAGCTGTTATCTGAAAACCTAATATCCAGAAAGCTCTGAAATACGGTAAGGCTTCGGAATAATTTTGACATACAACATATTTTTTTGTTGCGGCAAATTTTTCTCTGTTGAATTTTTTCCTCAGTTTTAGTGATGGGCGAAAAATTCGCGAAACGGCGCCGGCGTCTCGTTTTTGACGCCGGCGCCCGTTTTTGACGCCAGCGTCCGTTTTTGACGCCGGCGTCCGTTTTTTCGAAAAAAAATATTTTTGACGCAAATTTTCGCGGGCGTTTCGCGAATTTATTCGCTGGCGGCGAATCGCGCAAATTCGCCACGAATTCGCGCCTGGCGAATAAATTCGCCCATCACTACTCAGTTTCACAAATGTATTTGCGGGTGGCAAATTCGCCATGAATCCATGCCTGCCAAATTTATTAGCCCATCACTATCAGCAAACAGTTTTATTTTTTGAATTGTTTAATCTTTTTTTCTACAGTAATAAAACGCTACATTTTACTTAATGATTACCAAGCATCATAAATAAATATTGGTTAGCAAAACAATCATATTGTGTTTTTTAAATGTTCAAATGTAACAGAAAGACTGGAAACCCCAGATCCGAAACATCCTGTATAATAGATCCAATGTATATTACTTCTATACTATTACTTTTATATTAAAGATCTATTATATGGAATACATGTGACCTGTATTTATCTGGATAAGGGACATTTCTGTAATTTTTAGCAAACCTTATGTCTGTTAAAAATATATAAATATTAAATAACACTAATAGTATTGTTTTGCCACTAGTATGGGTTTATGTAGCCTAGTTATCATCAAGTACAAGGTATTGTTTTATTATTACAGAGAAAAGGGAAACAATTTTTTAAATATTACAACCTAATTTCCAAAAAGGTTGGGACTGTAAAATGAAAATAAAAAGAGAATAGGATGATTTTCAAACCATTTAAAATAATAATTTAAGATAGTATAGATTGTTGAAGGTGAGAAATTGTATTATTTTCTGAGAAATATATGCTCATTTTGAACTAGGTGCCAGCAAAATTTTTAAACAAGTAGGGACAGGGGCAAAAAAAGATTGTGAAAGTTGTTAGTTGTGTTAAACATCTCACCAATAGGCAACGGGTCAGTAACATGCTAGGGTATAAAAGGAGTGGATCCCAGATAGGCTGGGTCTCTCAGAAGTAGAGATGGGGAGGGCAAATATTACAACAATTTAAAAATAATAATGATCTGCATCTTAAAATTGCAAAGAACTTAGGGATGTTATTACTATTACTATTATTATTATTATTATTATTATTAATAACATGTATTTTTAAAGCACCAGTATATTGCCCAGCGCTGTAAAATAAATCTGTTTATACAAAAATCGCATCTCATGAATTACATACATAGCATATACAGAGTTACATACATAGCAACCAGTACTTGTAAAAATGGTGAGGAAGGCCCTGTGCAAAAGAACTAAAGGGAAAAGTAATAAGACACAAGGTGTGGGAGTAATATCAAAAATAAGCAGGAGAGATATGTAGCATATGGTATTGCATTTGGTAGCTGAACAGAATGAGGGTAGGCTTCTCTAAATAAGTGCGTTTTAAGAGATCTTTTGAAAACAGAAAGGTTGGGAGAAAATCGGACAGAATGTGGGAGAGAATTCCAGGGTGCAGTGTTTTTAACACATTTTGAGCGTGTTTGGAGGTAATGGGAGAAGAGTTGAGGAGCAGGTCAGTAGAGGAGCATAGTAAGCAGTTGAGTGAGTATCTAGAGATGAGTTCAGAGATGTAGGGTGGGGTAGAGTTATTAAGTGCTTTGAATATCAGGGTCATTAGTTTGAATTTTATTCTGAAAGAAGGAAGCCAATGCAGGGATTGGCAGAGTGGCATGGTAGAGGAGGAGCAGTTGCTGAGGTGTAAAATTGCAGAGAAAACTGAATCTGAAATTTGCACCCGCACGATAACTTTATCCCTGGAATAATTGCAAAATGAGAATTGAGGTTTAGCATTTTATAATATAATGCTTTTTTTCAAGGCATATTTGAAAGCGGATGCTTTTCTTTATCTCAAAATAACAAGTTACACGTTATTGAATACTGTAAACATTACATGACAAACATCATGAAGGAAAACAAAATACTTCTGCTATTGCAACTGTAGATTGCAACCGTTTCTTAAAGGGTATGTAGAGCTGTTATAAAACCTTCCTCAGAATTGAATAGAGCATTTGAGTCAACATTATTATTTCCTTGAGTATTATATGGTAGCTACAAAGAGGGCTTCTTTAAGGTCCATGGCACATAGATCAATTGTGGGCATCAAATCACCTGTAATACCCCCCATAGTTGTCTTAAAGGCTTTAATGGGAGAATTGTCTGTTCTGATATCTTGTCATTCCCATGGGCAGCAATTATGTAGATCCCTCATTTTAAGAATGTAAAAAAATCGCTGAATTTCTTCAGGTGCCTTTGCCCTAAGGTTTTGATTTAATAGCAGGGTATAGATAGCAGGGTATAGAATAGCCCTTGTGGGGCTCACAATCTATAAGTAAGTAAGTTTTTAAGTACTCTTGCATATGGCTCTGCAGAATAGGTTGGTGCTTTACAACTAGAACATAACATAATAAAATAGTATAAAGTAGAATATAGCGTATTTATTGTTTCATTTGAAATTCCGTTTAAATAGAGGTCACCTTCTTGACATATGAATGAGCTCTAATAACATGGAGGTTTAAATTGATCTGCTGCCTTCAAAACTGACATTTTCAAAAGGAACCATGAATCTGGCACCCTGCTTTGGGGAACAAAAAATACTGGTTAACGGAGGGCACACTGATATAACTACCAATAAAACACATATAGTAAAGTAAGATGCAAATAGCCCAACAGCACCCTCAAAAGGTGACCAGAGCATACAATGTGTATTATGCTGACCTGCACACTTAAAAAAATCAAGAAATCAGTGGATACCACTGGTTCGTTGAAACCTATTATTTTACCATTCTCTTTCTGCTCTTTAATTGCATAGTTCTACCATTAAAAAAGCAGAAACTGACACAGGCCAAAGGACAGATAAGACTATAGATGTTTGGCATATTTTCACATTCAGCATTATATCCTTAAAAACAAATAGAATGCAGCATGACAAAAAAAGTCACACATTACACATCTAAACCAAAATAATACATGTATAATAAATAAAAAGGAGTATTTGTTTGGTCCATCAAACATGTCTGGATGCAGTAGGGATGAAGAAGAAATAGGAAGCAAAACCCAGAGAAATGTCAGGTCCACAAGACCAACGTATCTCTAATGCCAGAATATTACATCAAAACAGCCTGGAATCAAAAGTGCACTCCTGGGCACCCTCTCTAAAGGTCACAGTCCATCTGTATGGAAAATTCACAATGTACTCGATTCACTTCACATTTGATCTGTGCTGCTAAATAGATATGTCTCATAACTTACAGAAGCCCGCTGGGCAGTGCTTTTTGGCAATGTCAACAAAAGTGACTTCCAAAGCAATGAGGTACTGGTCCCGGGCAGGAGAAGAGTTAAACCTCTATCTCATGTATTATAAGTGTTATAGTATGGTCTATTTGCTTGATTCAAGTCTACAGATGGACATAGGTGTCAATGGTTTGGCAAAGATTTGAAGCATTTCTAATTATTTGTCCAACAAATTTGTTGTGCCAGTCACTCAGTAGAGTTCAGTTAAATGTTCTTTATTGAGACGGACAATTTTAGACATTTCTAATGTGGTAGGCTTAAAATAAAAGTTTTTGGTTTTCATAAGTAAATAGATGTTAGTTGAAGACATGGTGGTTTTGTTTATGGGATGTTTACAAACTCCAGTTACTTAATAGCCAAATGTAAAAGGGGAGATATTGGTTTTATGAATAATAGCAAACTTAAGGGCATTGTTTCATTCAGTTGTATATTTATGGAAGATTGACTTTATCAGATACATTTTAACTGTATTTTATCTTCATGCAGAATACCATATAGACGTAAAGGGGTTGTTCACCTTCCAAGCACTTTTTCAGCTGAGTTGTTTTCATATTGTTCCCCAGAAATAAAGACTTTTTTTTAATTGCTCTACATTTTTTTTATTGTTTTTCCAAAATCAAAGTTTAAGGTTCCTGTCTCTTGTGTTCAGTCTGGCAGCTCAATAATTCAGGTGCAGATTCTGAACTGTTACAATTTTGCAACATTTAAGGGGGTAAATACTTGACCAAACTCCCATGCCCGGTTTTGCCTTATTTATTAATAAATGAACTTGATTTAATCTGATCAGTTAAAATTTAAAAAAAAAAATTGAGAGAAAATCCGAATCCTTTTCTCCTGAAAAGCTAGATTTCATTTAGATTTTTCCTGAAAACTCAGAAAAAGTCAGATTTTCAAGCTAAACCCACCAAAGAGCATGATAACTTGGAATAGGTGCCTCTCCCATTGACTTACATAGGACCTCGACAGGTCTGAGATGGTGGATTTTCGGTTTTGGGCTTTTTGCATCTTCGGAGTATAATAAATCTCAAAAGATTCTATTTTTTTTCCTTTGAAAAAATTCAAGATTCCCCCCCCAAAAAAAAATGTGAGTTATAAATAACCCCCTAAGTTAATACATTTCTCAGAAGCATCTGTGGAAAATCAGCAACTTTTGTATAAATTCTAATAGATGCCTGTAAGGAATCTCAGGGATTCTGCTCAGCAGGGACAAATTTAAGTAATGTATTAACTAAAGGTATCAATTTAGAATAGTACATAGAGTCTGCGACCCCCCCCCCCCCAGAGCTGCTTTAGAAAGGTGAAAAATTAGATTTACACTTCAATATTAAAAGAACGGTCACACATAGAAAATAGAAGGTAATTGTATTTTTTTCTGGTGATCTATCTGAAACCAACTGGACTGAATAAAGTGTTGGAAGGTGAACAACGCTTTTAACCCCCTGTAGCCATTCTTCAGGGGAAATTTTAATTATGCTGCTAATAGCAAATAATGTTCCTGTGACTGGCTGCCATTCAGATAAACTTGCAGACAGCTCTATAGTCCTCCAGCCATATCAGAGCTCTGCTTATATAAGCAAGGGTGGAACAGTTCCCCAGTAGCGTCCTTCACATAACATAAGATAAACCATAACATCTATTCACCTTTATACATCATAATTCAGGAGAAGCATTTTCATTGTTTAGTACTTTTGTCAGATTGTGAAGAATGTCATTTTTTTGATGTGCAAATTGGCTCCTTAGTCCAGAATTGTATGTAAGATTCAGAGACTTTGTCCTGACCTAACAATTTTTACACATTTTTACAAAACTAGCAAAAGCAATCTTAAACGGATGGGTCACCTTTAAGTTAACTTTAAGAGGCAAATTCATCATGGGTCGAATATCGAGGGCTAATTAACCCTTGATATTCGACTGGAAATTAAAATCCTTCGACTTCGAATATCGAAGTCGAAGGATTTTAGCGCAAATAGTTTGATCGAAGGAATAATCCTTTGATCGAACGATTCGAAGGATTTTAATCCAACGATCGAAGGATTATCCTTCGACCAAAAAAACTTAGGCAAGCCTATGGGGACCTTCCCCATAGGCTAACATTGAGTTTGGTAGGTTTTGGATGGCAAACTAGGGGGTCAACATTTTTTCTTAAAGAGACAGTACTTCGACTATTGAATAGTCGAATAGTCGAACGATTTTTAGTTTGAATCCTTCGATTCGAAGTCGAAGTAGCCCATTTGATGGTCGAAGTAGCCCAAAAAACACTTCGAAATTCGACGTTTTTTTACTTTGAATCCTTCACTCGAGCATGGTGAATGGCCCCTAAGTATATTATAGAATGGCTAATTCCAAGCATATTTTAAATTGGCTTTCATTTTTTTCTTTTTCATAGTTTTGTAATTATTTGCCTTCTTCTTCTTACATTTCCCAGCTTTCAAATGGGGGTCACTGACCCATCTAAAAATAAATGATCTGTAAGGCTACTAATGTATTGCTATTGTTACTTTTTATTACTAATCTTTCTATTCACCCCTCTCCTATTCATGTTTCAATCTCTTTCAAATCATTGCATGGTTGCTAGGGTCATTTGGACCAATAGGTTGCTGAAATTTCAAACTGAAGAGCTGCTGAATAAAAAGATAAATAATCCTAAAACAACAACTAACAAAATTAAGGATTTGCTTAAAAAAAACCCTGTTTTCCTACATGAATGTTATTCTTATGTCTACTACTAGGTGGAGCTAGGGAGCACGACCCATGCCGTGCTATAATACAGTGGGAAGGGGAGAAGCAATAGCTGTCTCAAAACAGTTCCATCAGTGGAAATTCCTACAATTTATCAAACAATATCAAAAATCAAAACCAATGCCATTTTGGTAAAACTACTAGAAACCTTTTCCTTTCCATCTAACTTTTCTGTTTTCTATTTTTTTATACATTTTCTCCTACTCTGCTGATGAGTTATTGGAGACTGTTGTACTTTTTCCTTTTTTTCTGTCCTGTTTGAAAATATAACTCAATAAAACATACATAAAAAATGAGGGGTTTCAAAATTCAATTTATTTACCTATAGTTGCCAGTTGTTAAGATATTAGTTTTTCTTTTTCTTTTTTTGGACAAAGAGTAAAAAATGTTTGTAACATTTATACCGACAGACACCTTAATTTCTGATTCTAATGTTTACAGGTAATGCAGTGTATCAGACCAAGCCTATGAGGCCTTTGGGAAAATAGTTAAGAACCCCCTACATAAGGAAAAAACCCTATTTATATATATTTTATTAGCTATGCCATATTAATATAAGCTTTATCATTTGGAGATGTGGGTTGAAAACTAAAAGCTTTGCAAAACAAATTCTGAATTTTTATAGGAATTGAACACATTAATGATAATAAATTGAGAAATATCTCTTGAGCTTAACCCAAACTGTCCGCAATGTGAGTATGGGTTATTGAACAAAAGGGGATTATTTGTGAGGTTCATTTTAATTATCCCCTTCACTTTTTATTGTTTGCCTCAACCTACATGTGGCAGAGCCATTGCCCGAGGGGACTCTAGGTGTAACTTTATCTCATTCTCTCTTCAGCTCTGCTCTTCTTTCAAAGTGATCTCTCAACTGTCCAAAGTCATTAGCCATTTCTCTTTTACATTATACCTTTGTAAATGTCAGGCATAACTGCATTTTTATTTGCAGAGGTAGCACTGCTGACTTGAATGAGTATAACAGAATTCTCGGCTTCCCATCTCCCTTCCTTTGCCCTGTGTGCTTTGTACTAATATGATTTGTTGAACAAATTGTTCCATTAATCTGGAGCTGTTTGACAGAGTGAGAAAATAAGTGCCAAAGTGAGAAGATTCACAAGAATCGGAAATCTCAGCCGCTCTTTCTCAAGGTAAATAGTTATTATATCAGAGTGTCAGACTGGCAAAATGGATGTGCTCTCATTCTGGGTTTGTAAATGTCACTCCTCGTCAGGCCATCACAGTGACAAATGGGCTGAGGGTTATAGCAAGAGTTCATTGCCTTGGCAAGTTTTTCTGTGACTTATTTCAAAGGTAAGCGTCTGTCCAAAAAAAAAAAAAGCAGCCTAACAAAGCTAGGTATAGGGGAATTGCAACGCTGCAAAACAATCATCCCTACAACTTTATTATTCTGAAGGGGCAATGTATCATCGTGCCGTTCAGGGTTAGCATTAGAGCGGGGCTCCTGGCAATGTAGTTCAGCAACAACTGGACATCCCTGATTTATTTGCTTAAAATATTTTTGTACAATACAAAATCTCATTTTGTGCTTTTATGTACATTTTTTCTCTTGAGCCAAAAGTTGGGGTGCAGCATGTATTTGGATGCAAAATTTAACTTCCACATTACCGCAGATTTACACACTATCTGCTATAATAGTCTTTGCATTTCATGTATACCTATGTTTCTTCTCCTTGTACCCCTGATATATCTAGACTAGAATGCCCAGTATTTGTCAAGATGTAGCAATGATTTCAAACTGTGATAAAAATGTGGTGCCTCTGCCCTTAATTTCGAATTTAGCACCAGAAGACCTACAGATGGGCATTGAATCTAGGACCTTGGTGTCCTTTATTTTGAATAAGTCACAGTGTGATTTCTTCACAGAAGCACCATGGCAGCCAAAGGAACAGCCATTTTAGATGGAAGAGAAGAGGAAGAAGCTCAGAAGTAAAACATAAGCAAAAAATTTACATTTTAACAGAAAGATAATGTTGCAATGTTAAGGTTTGATGGACATCAGAAACACAATTGTGATTTGATAAGTCAGACATAGGCCCCTTGGTTCATTCCTCGGGCTCCCGTAGCCAGACAAGCTCATCTTGCAACTAGTGATAAGCTGTCTTGTTTGTTTCACCTGTTTCTATGCTTTTTTTGCAGCAACTTTTTGTGCAGCAACTTAATTTTGCAATGACTTTTTCTGTGCAAAGAACATTAGAGACTATGGCCATTTTTCTACATCAACTTTTTTGTGGTAGCTTGCTTTTTTGCAGTGACGTTTTATGTGCAAAATACATTGGGTCTGTGTTTTTTTCTGCAGCCAAAGATTTTGCAACAAAATTTTGTGTCTGTTTTGAGAATATACTGGGGGAATAAATACGTATACTGCCCTTGCTCATGACTACTTGCAATACAACTGTGATTGTTGGATAAAGATTGAGAGAATGGTTCAAGTTTGGTCTGCTCTGTCTATGTATGAGTTGTATGTAACACCTAGACGTGACAGGACATTTTACCTTTACAATATTCTGTTTTAGTCCCATTGTTACTCTATCTCTATAAGATGCCATACCAGTGATAACAATCATACATTTCCCTTGTCACTCAAAACCTTCCCCAGGACACTCTGGGCTTCCTAATTAAATGTAAAATTAGTAAATTGCAGGAAAGGCTGCACCAACAGCAAGTCCCCCTTAATATGTCAGTCAGGGTAGGACTTTACTCTCAATCTAGGCCCCTTTGGATCCTGATCCAATATGTCTTCACTTTAGCTATTGCCATTCTAGGGCTCAGTTAGGGACCTAGGGAATAACCTAGGTTTATTAGTCAGAGCCGAGCAGAGTAGGTTAGATCCCCAGGTTCAAGTGGTCAGTAGGTAGTGGCCCAGTTTTACCCAAGAGGGGAGCCAGTTAGTGCATACTTATCTGCTATTTGTGGTGAAATCCAGTATATTAGGTTTGTAATCCATTACTGGATATGCATTCAATATTCCCAAGGATTGCAGTTTCCAGTATATTGTCCTGGCTCTCCTCTCAGGTAGAACTGGGCCAGTAACTAAGCCGGGGTGACTGATCCTAATGGGTACTTGAACTTGGGGCTCTAATCTACTCTGTATAAAGTTATTCCCAGGTCCCTTACCCAGTCCTAGAACTGCAATAGCCAGAGTAAAAGCCTGTTGGAGCTGGTCCTAAAGGGCCTAAATTGCAAGGAGAGTGAAGTCCTTCCTTATTTGTCTCCCTATTACACTGTTTAAGAACCTCTAGCGTCCATTCTGCTCATTCTTCAATTGTTCAGTAGGATGATATCAAATGCATCTTTCCCCTTGCAATTTATATGTTGTCCCCAAATGCTCCCAAACAGAACACAATTAGGAGCAGTAGTTTTCAGTATACCAAACATAAGTTGCTGACACTGAATATCTAGGTAAGAAGCAGGCAGGACATAAATGTCTACTTCTTCTAGCTTCCACATCATTGGGCATGTGCAGTTATTCTTTCCACCGAGCAGCTCAGCACTGTTCTTTTCACTGGAATGTGAATGTTATGGAAGGTGCAAAGTGCAGCATTCACATACCATTGCCCCAGGAGCAAGTTTGTGCCCCTTAGTGCACTTCTACCAGGGGAAATTGTGAATAAGCCCTACAATGCTTCTAAAATGTATCTCTGTCCTTCTGTGTCACCAGAGGTAATTTAGCTGCCTTTGAAACAAGCATACATGCAATGATCAAGTCTATAAGAAGGCTAATGAATAATTCAGTATAATAAGTGGATACTAAAAAGCTTAACAGAGTTATGTTGGGTGAGATAAATAGCTTGTATTTAGGTCACTATAATTTACACACAGGCAGTGTGTAGCATTCATTCTTCTATTTTCCTGTAATGTGAAATGGCAAATAATGTCTTTACTTTGGAATAAATGTTCTTCTTTGCATTAATCCCTTTACTGCCATAAGAAAGTGAACACCCTGGAGGCCCTTGCCCTGTGCCTAAGAGAATAAAAGCAAACACTATAAAGGGCAGGACACCTAAGACAGACATTTCCACATAAGGAGCTAACTTTCAATTTAACTTGGAAGAAAATAATAAAGAAATTAGACTTTTATCCATCAAGATCCCAGCTATAGACAGTTTACCTGGGGTTTAGTGTCATTTTCATTGGTTTATAGGTTAAACAGACTGGAGCCTTGTTTTAGAAGTCTATATTGAATGGACATCTCCAGCAGCTTGGCTCTTCCTGTATCTGCTAGCCAATAAATATAATGTTAATGGATATTGTTGGGAAATACTGTCCCTAAAGCAAAATAATACCAATTACAAATTATCTGCAAAACATTGTCTGGTAGAAAGTACTTATGTGCAAGCATTAAGCGTGCATTACTATCAATAAAGAACCAAACCACAGTCGTTAAGCATATGAGTATTTAGCTTGTAGGTCCTGGATTATTGCTTGCTGTAGTTGTCCATCCCTGTAAGATTAGTGTGCTTCTCAGTAAGGTGCCTTTTCTACCTCATGCCTAGGTCTTGCTGCTATATGCTGGTTGTACACATATACAAGAGTACTGTGCACAGCAGAATGAAGCAGAGTTGAACAAAGCTGCAATAGGGTACCCTTGGTGCTATTCATCCTGAGTCTATGGACTTCTGCAGGACCTTCTCTCCAAGACTTCTCATAGTGTAGCAAAGTCACCTGTCAGGGATTCTAATGGGGAATGTGAGTCCCTACTGCAAGGGCTGATCATAGACTAATCTGGAAGAAATAGACAGGAGTAGGGTGTAGTGGGCAAAGAGTCATGGAGAGGAAGTAACAGGACAGACAGAACAAGGGAGCTTTCCTAGTTCAATTCCCAGTGGAACCTTTGGGTGATGGTAGCTGGAGGGCCAAAGCAGGGATGCATTTGCTTTGATTTTACATGTCTCCCACTGTTGCCCAGGCTACCTAACTGATGGCATTTACCTATCTACCTTGTATATTGACTTGGAAGCAATCAAGGTTACTAATCTCTCTCTCTCTCTCTCTCTCTCTCTCTCTCTCTCTCTCTCTTTCTCTCTCTGCAATTAGTAAAATATATTACAATAAATAAGATAAAAGTACATTCTAACTACTTGAAGAAGCAAGAGTTGAGAGTGACAGGCATGTTAGTGAATTGAAAAGCAAATGTCTTCAGATCCTTAGATCCCTTGCTTGAAATAGCCAGTGCTCATACCTCAGCATCAGAGCAAGTCACCAACCAGTGCCCATGATGGATTGCAGCCTCTCTACAAAGAATTATTTATGTCCTGCTACTTATTTGACAACCTTCTACCCATTGACCCCATTTCCTTCTAGTTTTCTGTTGAAGGGGACCAGTTTTTCTTAGTAAACAGATACACAAGTTACTTTGCAATTTATATTCATACTTGTTTGTTAATATTTTAATTTAAAAAAATGTATTTTACAATCAAGTTTGGCAATGTTTAGCTCTGATTCTCTTTCTATCAAGAGGACTGTGAGATCCACAGATGTTTGCTTTTAAACAGGTGACCAGTAAATGCTTCCTGCTGATTGGTTACTATGGGTTACTGCTCCTTTGCAAGCTTAGTGCATTTTATTACATAGCCTCCTTAATGCCTTTTTGTTTCTGTTAGTTGTAATAATTATTCAATGATGGCAACGTGATTTTATTCCATGCCATTCATATAATGCATTAACCACAGGGTTAATTCTTCTTAACTAAAACTTCTTTTGGTCCTGGAGTTCAATGGGCTTGACTCCTGCCTTGGAAAATGTTCAAAGTAAACCTTTCACCTTTACCCATTGGATATTATATTTCTTGAACTGAAGCTCAAACCAGTACCAAGAACCATGTGCTGAGAAAACATTTCCTTTAAAATCAAATAAATCATGTTGAGAATAAAATAATGGTAATTATATGGTCATTAGAACTATGTAAACAAGTATACCCTGCTTAATTGCTTACGGAATATCACTAGAATAATATGCGGTGAAATCTTTCTCACAACAGAAACTTTTGTGTCAGAATTCTCCCTGGAGACCCACCATTAGCACTTTTTCCAGTCATAGATGTTAAGTGTATCTTATAAAGGTCTGATAAGTGCAGAAATTCAATAATAGGTAATTAAGAGTGGATTTGTCCTTTGTCATTAGCATACCAGTTGAAATGGGAGATTAGGCTAAAAGATCTATGCATTTTTCAACAGGTCATTTCATAGTTATGCAAACTTGGTTACCATAACACTGGGTCTTTTGAAATCATTTTTATTAGAGTACATCAAAAGGAAATTACAGTTATTTTATTTATCCCAACACTATTAGGCGAGAATTTCATTACAACCTCGCTGGTTTGTGATATGACCTAAGCAATCAGGAGGCATACATTACAAATGCAAGGCAGGATGCTTCTGGCTAAGCAATTAATCACTGACACTGAGGAATTTCTTCTCTCCAGATGGGGAATCCATCCAAAAACCAAGAAAAATAATCGGACTAATTAATTCTTATCTGCAAAGAGCAATTAGATAAATGACCTAAAAAAAGGCCTGTCACCCCTAGTGAGTCACAGAGCTTCTAAGTGGAATAATGTATCTGAGCATCTCTTCACAGACCCGTGCATACTGTGGAAAAAAGAAATATCACAGAGAATGAGAAACAAATAGAATGAAGGTTAATTAGAGGATCAGACAACGTGGAATGCAAATTAAAAAAAAAAAACAGTATTGCAGAAATTTAAGAACAACACAATTATTATCATATCTAAGGATTCTTTTAATTTTAGCAGTTTCTCTCCCAGTCCCATCATATTTCTCATATCAGATAAAAACTAATGCATGCCTTGCTGGCTTCTTTCCAGGGTTGGACTGGGCTGGTGGGACACCGGGAAAAAACCTGGTGGGCCCCCAGCTCTTGTGTGTCCTGCTGGCCCAGATCTGCACCATGTGCCACCTCCTCTGTTCCTGCCACAATCAGGGCATGTGCATACGCGTGGGGGGAAAAAGGGACCATAGGGGAGCCCTGAGGCAGCAGCCCCGGTGGGACCCCCCATCCGACCTTGACTCTTTCTATATTTACATTTTACTACAGGACATATGTCTTATATAAGACATGGGCAGCATCAAGGCAACTGCTTGTTCTTACCATACTAAACATAACTGTAAAATAACAGTTTAATATTAAAAACATTATAAACATTACTCCAACAGGAATGCTTGCCTATGGATCCCCACATGCTGCTGCACTTGGATGGGCAAGAAGAAGTAAAGTAAGCCTCATTCAAACCCTAACCTCCCAGCACCATTACCCAAGGAGATACCAACCAAACTCTACAATAGGGGAATACTGAACCATTCTCCACACAATATATGAGCAACAGATTCTCAAAACTATGACAAAGTATTTAAAACATTAAAAAACTTTTTGGGCATAGCTTACAATGGAGTGACAATTCAGAGCAGTGTTAGAGCTCTGGGCTGATGTATAGTGATGTTCGACGGCTCAAAGCAGCTGAACACATTCTGATGAATGGACGTGTATCTACTTTGATAGATTCCGTTTTTCAGATTCTGAGCACAGCTTTATTTGTGAAGCTTGTATTAATTCTACTGAGACTGAAATGGACTATTTGTACAAGTCTAATCTAATTCTAATGCCCCCTGACACAACAATAGCACACATGCTTTATTATAAATCAGGTGCAGTTGTGCCAAATATCCTTAAAATTGGGCATCATTTGCCAGTGTTCAGTTTTCACGTGGACCTTACTTTTGTGGCACAACTACAATGTGGTGGTTGACGCATGGCAATGTAGCAAACCTGGAGCTATCTCCTGGTCAAGAGCTGGTGTTAGCTCTAGGGTTTCAGCAGGACCTGATAAGGAACTGAAGGCAGGAAGGACTGAGTGGGATTGAGTATACAACTACAGTATATGGAAGTTCAAAGTACCTTTAATGAAGTGCAAAACTGTAGTTAGATACAATAACTGTACCTGTAATGAAAGTGGTTTTACGTGCAATTAGCTGCTGGGAAAAGCATAAATTGCTCATTGTACTTGAAGTCGCAAATGAGTCCTATTGAGTCATGTGGTATGAAATAGACTTACCTGACAAACTACATAAAAAAGGATGTGTATGGATTTTTCATGATAATAAATGGAATTAAATAGTAACATTGCAATATATAGGTATGGGATCATTTATCCAGAAACCCATTATCCAGAAAGCTCTGAATTATGGAATGGCTGTCTCCCATAGACTCCATTTTAATCAAACAGTCCAAATTTTTTTTAATGATTTCCTTTTTCTCTGTAATAATAAAACAGTACCTTGTACATGATCCAAACTACGATATAATCAATCCTTATTGGAGGCAAAACCAGCCTATTGGGTTTATTTATTGTTTAGATCATTCTCTCGTAGACCTAAGGTATGAAGATCCAACTTACAGAACGGTCCATTATCCGGAAAACTCTAAGTCCAGGGCATTGTGGATGATAGGTCCCATAACTGTACAATTTTATGCTGTGTACTATTCATTTTATTTTAGCCTGTCCCTCTAAACTCTTGACACCATAAAAAAAATTGTATTAATATTAGTTACTATTAAAAATATTTAATATTGGAACTAATAATTATAATACGTAAAAGGATAATGACATTTAGCAGTTTTACGGTATATTGTTCATTGGGCTGTGAAGTATATTGCAGATTCTTTTCTGCAGAGGGATGCCATCCTATATGACCCTCACTCACAGAAACGTATTTGAAGTTATAATGTAGTATTATTGCAATGCTGCTGTCTGTACAAAGGGGCAGACTGGACTGTCTCCCGCTGTTTGACTCCTTAATGGACAAGTAGATTAAATGTATGTATATGAATGGGCACAGTGAACTTAGTCGTCTCTAATGAAGAGATGACTGCAGCCTGGGAAGGTCACTGTATGTCAGAATGACTGTTAAGCCTGAAATGTTCATCCATTAATGGTACTTGAAGGATAACTCATCCCTTCCAGAGCCAAAAAAGTTACAGCCTCGTATCCAGTACAAATGTGTTTTTGTTAAATGAGTTTTTAAGAGTGGGTGTTTTTGCAGAGGCATTAAAATGCCTGTATTAACCATTCTTGCCCAAACCTTGATCACCTGTGTTTGAACTGCAGACGTTTTTCAGTGAGTGAGCATGACATATTAAAAGCTTAAAATGAGTACCTTTCTAAACTACAGTTCACCTCTATAAAACACCAGTTTCAGCTATTAGATGCAGACATAGCCAGTAAAACATCAGCTTTGCTGTGTCATTTACCTCATAAATCGTGTTTGGGGGGTTATTGCCATGAATTCCAGAAAATATTACATGTGCAGCTGGACTGAGGTTTGTCACAAGAAAGCACAAGATGAAAGAATGCAGTTCTGGTCTGGAATACGTAGGATAGGTCATTGGTTTGCCATGTAGGTATCGTTCAGTGGGGGTAATTTATCCAGGAGCTGCAACGGATACAAGTGATTTCCCATCTATGTTGTATTTAGACATGTAGCAATGGATATTGCTGTAGTTCTGTAGATTTAAGTGGCTTCATTCTAGGTTGAGGGCATTATTAAGTAAACATTAAGGGGCAGATTTATCAAGGGTCGGATTGAAAATTCGAAGTAAAAAAATCTAATTTCAGTTTGTGTATTTCGACTAGAGAATAGTCCAAATTTGATTTGAAAAAAAAACTCGAAAACTCAAACATCGAAATTTATTATATACTGTCTCTTTAAAAATCGACTTCGACCATTCGCCATCTAAAACCTGTGAATTGCTGTTTTAGCCTATGGGGAATCTCCTAAAACCCATTTGGAGTCAATAGGTGGACTTTGAAAAATGAAAGGTTTTTTTTGAAAATAATTTGAATCGAATGCAATCGAATTCGATCTTACTTTCGATTCGAACGATCGCATACAGCTTATTCACCCTCAAAAAAAACCTTTGATTTTTTTAATAAATTTCAGTTGGTCTTTTTTTATCTAAATTTCGAAGTTATGGGAGTTAAAAAAAACCTCCCATTACTTCGAAATTCAACCCTTTAAGTCACTCTTTACTGCTGTACTGCAAATTGGAGTGATATCACTCTTCTCCCTTCCCTCCCAGCAGCCTAACAGTTGCACAATGGGAAGGTAACCAGATAACAGCTCATTGGTAGATATAAGAACAGCATTCAATAGTAAAAACTAGTGATGGGCGAATTTATTCTGCAGGCGCGAATTTGTGTCAAATTTTGACGCCGGCGACAATAAACAGACGCCCATTGACTTTAATTGTCGCTGGCATCAAAATCAGCGTTTTGAGAATTTTTCGCCAGTTTCCCAAACTTTGTGGTGAAGCGAAACGCAACAAATTCGTCCATCACTAGTAAAAACCCATGTCCCACTGCAACCCAATTCAGTTACATTGAATAGGAGAAACAATAGACTGCCAGAAAGCAGTTCCATTGTAAAGTGCTGGTTCTTTCTGAAAGCACAAGACCAGGGAAAATGACCTGAGATGGCTGCCTACACACCAATATTACAACTAAAAAAAAAAATTCTTGCATTAGGAATTACATTTTAATATGGTAGAGTGAGTTTTTGTTTTTTACAGTGTAAACAGTGTAATTTAGGAATAAAACTACACCAAAAAAATCATGACAGAATCCCTTTAAAGTAAAATGGAGAGGCAAAAAAAAGGTGTACAAACGGAAAAAACAACCACCATCATATTTGGTACCGCATACTTTTACATTGTTGTAAATTAGTGTTGATCAATAGTTGGTGTAAATTACTTAATAGTAATGGGCAAATTTCTCCAGAAAAATTTGTGAAATATGGAAAGTTCATGGAAAAATCCTGAACTTCGAATGTTTTCACGAAAAAATCATGAAATTCAAACGTTTTCACGAAAAAAAAACAAGCAATTCGAACGTCACGAAAAAATTGTGAAAATCGGAAATTGCTGCCAGCGAATTTTCACCGGCAAATTTTCGCGAGAGATTCGAATATTTATTCGCCCACGGCAAAATGTGGAAATTCGTTGTGAATTCGTGCCAGGCAAATTTATTCGCCCATCATTGTTACTTAATAAAAATATATACAAATTGGGAATTTAGTGAAGCATCAAGGTTTTTACAGCTACAAATATCTAGTGGGGATCTTTACTTAAATATTATCCATAATAAGAAATAAATATATAAATATATAAAAATAAATAAGGGAGTGAGGGACATTTCTTTGTTCTTTGAAGCTCTTTAAAGCAGACCTATGTACTTACTATATTGTATCAATAAGTTGGATCAATACGTTTGCTCCAAAAGATTAGGACACCTTCAAGCTCTTCTTAAAAGTGGGCAATGCGCAATGAAAATTTGCAGTGTAATAACAGTTTAAAGATGAGTATTACATTGCAAAATGCAAATTTTAATTCTTATTTGTGCAAATTGTTTTGCTTTTTGCGACTTTTATTACATTCCCCCAATAGAGTGTTAAACAGTGAGAAGGAGTTATACGATATACACGTATGTATAAACATGGCATTCCTCAAATTGAAATAATGACAAGACAAATAGTCAAAATGAATAGGATGTAGTGCTGTCCATGTGTTTACAATTAATGATGGGCGAATTTGTGATACGCTGATTTTGACTCCAGCAATGATTTGCCAGCATCAAAATGGGTGCCGGCGTTTCGCGAAATTTTTGCCAGTTTTGCAAATTTTGCAGGAAATTCGCGGTGAAGCGAAACGGGACAAATTTGTGCATCACTAATTGTAAACACATGGCCATCACTGCATCCCATTTGTTTTGACTATTTGTCTTGTTATTATTTCAATTTGAGGAATGCCGACGAAAAAACTTTGACCACGGCGTCGGAACCATCGCTGGTTGGTCCCCGAAAGTGTGTGCCACAGTTTTCTGCAATAAAATGTGTTAATGGCATATGACAGTCTGTGGTGATGTGCTTCTTCCCTTAATATAACTGGAATAGTTCATTAGGTCTGGAGCTGGCCTGGAAAGCGAAAGCACCTTACAGAAAAAGTGGTGTGCTGCAAGAAAAAGTGTTGCTTCAATAATACAGTAGATGA
Organism: Xenopus laevis; assembly: GCF_017654675.1. Classification (NCBI taxonomy): domain Eukaryota; kingdom Metazoa; phylum Chordata; class Amphibia; order Anura; family Pipidae; genus Xenopus; species Xenopus laevis. The sequence continues at coordinate 119,310,036 of NC_054375.1, read as the reverse complement.
AGGCACATGGCAGAAAGAAAGCAATTGGTAAGGAATACAAGGATAAAACGTAAAAAAAGAGACATATGTAGCAAGTGAAAGGTACCACACAGTTAAAAGTAAAAAAACAATGCAAATCTCTGCAACTAAAGCTCTGTTGGATGGAGGATCATCAGTAGTGAACCTGTGCCAAATAAAGGAAATAAGTGTGACAGACTACAAATGTTATACTGTAGTAGACCATGACTGTCCATTCCAGAAAGAGGCCAAATGGTATGTTTGTGTTTCAGAATGCTGAATTCAAAGGGTTATGAACCCTTTTAATATACCAGTGATCCCCAACCAGTGGCTCAAAAGAAACATGTTACTCACCAACCTCTTGGCTGTTGCTCCCGGTGGCCTCACAGCAGTTTCTTATTTTTGAATTCCTGACTTGGGGGCAAGTTTAGGTTGTATAAAAATCAGGAAAAATCATGTGTACTGCCATGTAGAGCCTCCTTTAGGCTGCTCCTAGGGGCTACCAAACATCCAAATATCCAATCACAGCCCTTATTCAGCATCCAGCTTCCCAACTCTTTTTACTTTTGAATGTGGCTCACAGGTAAAAAGATTGCAGACCCCTGCAATATACCATAGCAACCAGCCAGCAATAAGCTTTTACTGTTCTCCTGCAGTTAAAATACTGTAAATAAAGCTTAGTACTGTAAGTAACTGGTTTAGGGCAAAGTTTGCCTGCATCACTAACTACCAGGTTCAGTGTTGGACTGGCCCAGGAAAACTCCCGGTGGGCCCAGGTGTCAGTGGTCCCTCGTACTGCTAAACTTTTGGCCAATTTCATGGCCATTCCCTATTTCTATGAGAACAAAGTGGCTAAAATAGGTGAAATAATAGATTATAGTAAGTAAAGAAAAGAGACTAAGAGAATAGAGGTTGAGTGAGGAGAGAATAATAGAAGAAAATAGTACTGAGGGTGGACCCCTGGTCTAAAAACTTTTGGTGGGCCTCTGGTCTAAGGTTTTTTGGTGGGCCCCTGGTGTCCCAGTCCGACACTGACCGGGTTGATTAACAAAGCATTTCATTACAGCCAACAGTTAGTTCTGAACATAAATGCACTGTCTAGTTTTTTCTGTAAAGGGCTTTTGTCAGTGCAAATTCAGGGTTCAGACTGTAATACACAAATTCAGGGTTCAGACTGTAAGCTTGCTGAAGTATTACCACTGCTGGTATGAACCTTTGTGCCTAATTCTGGCTGGTCAACCTCCCATCCCAACAGTTAAGAACACTATTATTTTTATCACATTTGAGTGGGCTGGTGATTCAGTTACTTATGATACGCAAGTACCATAGTCAGCCCTATAAACCACATGGTCGGGCAAGCTTATGTAAACATTGTCCTGGATGATAGCATTTCCCTACCCCATCTGCACTTGAAAGGGAATCTATTATTTTCCTTTCCCTCGGGAGAAAAAAGGTCTAGAGCATTATTATTTCTAGGCAAATGTAACTGAGTCGGCTGCACACCCTAATTTGCTTTTCATAATTATAGGTCGCTCACCCCTTATGTTATTTATAAAAACCTTTTTTGTTCTTATCAATAATAAATGGAGGCCAGTGAATCACGGCGCTGTAATATTTTGATATTATGAAAATGCTAATAAGAGGTATCGTCAGTACCAGGGTCTTATCAGCTGTTCAGATGCTCTATTAGGCAGTCAGTGAGGAGTTCAGCCAAATTGGTTATGTTAATGTCCTGTAGTACTTTGAGAAGATGAGGAGCTGGCAATTAATTTTTTCCAGGCGGCAGGCCGACAGGCAAATTTATTTTCCTTCCTCTCTATGGGACTAGGCTAAGAGGAGGTGAGGTGGAAAGCGAGCTTCTTCAAGAGCTTTTCTACGACCTAATTGAACATGCTAAATAAAGACTGAAGAGGAAAAAGAAAAAAACAATAGGAGAGCAGCCCGCGTCCCCATTCATTCAGCTGACAGTGTTTTTGCAACTTAAACCTGTTTTATTAATTATGTTTGACATTTCCTTAATTAGTTTCATTTACATCCCATCAGCCCCTAGCAGACGATTGCCCCATACATCATTTTACCAGCGGCCTGGTATGCCTGCAGATTCACAGTGTAATTATGCAGCATTACTTGGTCAGATTTTCCCCTATTTCATATTTCTGGTACACCAGGTCTAAGTTGATTTTCTTGCATGCAATTAAAAGAGCCCTTGTCTGGGATCATTATTATACTTGGGCATCTACTGGTTAAGCAATAGTGAATTTAGAATAAACAAAGAAAGGAAAGTTGCTGAATGTCATCAATTTTTATGCTTTTATAATACAACTCAAGACTTTAAATTAACCCTTTCTGGAGAGTAAGAGGTTCAGTGAATCCATCATGATAGAAAAATTCCAAATTCTTGCTAGCAGGATGAAAAGCCACAAAGCTTCCAAATAAAAAAGAACACTTTATAAATGCTTAATAATAATAATAATAATAATATAATATTGTATATTGATACTGTAAGTAGAGATATGCAGAGTAACACCTTTTCAGGCTAGTCTGTCTTTCTTTGTATTAAACCTGTATGGATCATATGGACTAAAGCCCCTTGCAGATATGACCTGCACTTTATTCCCAGGGCACAAGGCAGAAATGACTCCATAGTACCATAGGGATAGATCATGTGTGTACTGATAGGCTATTTACTAAACCTACACCTTTGTGTATTGCAGCCTATTTGTAAATTACTTTCACTCTTTCCAGTGCTATGGACAACATGGGAAATTATCAAAATAGATCAATCAGGTGTAGGTAAAGGACTCTCTTTTTGTCCTCACTGCTGTGTCAGGTTCCTCTAACAGAGCATAGGAGCCGCCACTTCTCCTTGTTTTCATAAATCCAAATCAACCACTCTGGAGAACCAATATCATCAAACAAGTGATCGTTTATTCGGTAGCACTACATGTTTCGGATCTATCTGATCCTTCCTCAGTGAACACTGGCACCTGAGGAAGGATCAGATAGATCCGAAACATGTAGTGCTACCGAATAAACGATCACTTGTTTGATGATATTGGTTCTCCAGAGTGGTTGATTTGAGCATGGGAAATTACTAGGGTTGCAATGTATAGAGAATCCAATCCATAAGTGAACGAATTATTGCTTCTGTAGATGATAGTATACTCTGCCACTACTGATCCCAGTCTACACTACATAATTGCACATTTTTATTTTGTTACCCAGCTTGCACTTTATTTACTTTTTTTTTATACCGATTAGACTCCAAATAATAAGAATTGACCCAAATGTATACATACATAGAACTTATATTTTTAATGACGAAGAGAACATGTTTTGACAAGCTGAAATAGAAGTAAGAATAAAACTGGACCTTTAACTTTAAAAGATAAGAACTAGGGTTCAGTACAACCCCCCCACACACACAAGGGGTTAAATTATTTAGTTTGCGCATTGCATATTTATTTGCAAATGGTTGTATTGCCCATGCTTTTTCCTGACCGCTAATACATTGCACTGCTCTGCCCGTTTTTCTGTTAATGAAAATAGCATTTTCAGTAGCTTAAATTCACAATTTGCAAAACTGTTTCGCGAATATTTTCTCCACCACCAAAGTTGTGGCATAATTCAAACGCAGAGTGTGCACATAAATATATACAATTTTCCATATTTAAAAAGCTCATATAGACATTTGCATTGTGAAAAAAAAATCTCAATTCTGTTTGCACACTCTTATTCAGCTTTATAAATGTAACCATGTGCAGGGTAAATATATTCACTGTGCAAACCAATCTGCCCTGCGCAAAGTTTATAAATGAGCCCCTCACTGTTCTATACACTAAAAAAACCTTAGGGAAAGAGTTACAGAAAATGAGAGAACGTTGTTGGACTTAGCACACAAACAGCCCTGAATGATTCAGAAGATGAAGAGTTTATGGAAAAATTGCCAATCTTTGGTACCAAGCAAATACTTGAGGGACCATTTATATCACCTGTTGTATTGTTAAATATTTGCTGTGCATGTACAGTAGTTAGCTCATTTTTGGACTTAACTAATCTGTGTTCACTTCAATGTCTTGCAAGGTGCATGGGAAACCATAACATGCAAAGGAAAGAAAGCACAGTCTACAATAATGTAATAATAATGTTATTTGCATATTACCACCTAGATACTGATAGTCCCAGAGTAATATTGCTGGCAGCTATAAGCAATAACAAGTAACAAACTTGAAATAATTCAAATGGCAGACACCTCCAACAACAATAAAGCGATCCCTAACATTTCAGGGATTTATTAATACAAATAATAAAATCTATAGATTCAGGAGACTCTATCAGTCTGCAAAGAAAATGTTAATTTTATTCAAAAAAGCAGTTATTATCTTTAAATTTGACATCTCAAACCATTTATTTGTTTGTTTGCAGTAACACATTGTAAAGACTCTGACAATGATAAATATAAGTATCAATAATATTCCCGTCGCTTGAACTGGGCTATATTGTTCAGCCAATTGGATGCATTCTTAAAAACTCAAGAATAACCAGATTCAGCTTTAAATCATCCCCAAAGAGTCAGGTTCAAGGAACAAAAAATTTGTTGAACAACAGGAGTATATTTAATAACTGGTATATTTAGATGGCCTCATAGTACTACTGTTGGAAGTGACTAACTATTTTTGCCTTGTGTCACATGGTAAAACTACTGAAGTACCTTTAGGGCACAATGGGTTGTTTTGGGCACTTTAAGAACCGGATACTTATTTATTCGGATACTTAAATGCTAAAATCCATCAGTATTGTTTTTCAGAACAGCCTGACAAGTGCCTGTATGAGAGCTTACAAGGAAATTGCAATATCAGTCTATGGTGTGCTGTTCTGGTTGCTTTAACGCCTTGTTTTTTGCCTACTTAAAATGCATCACTTGACCAGCACCCTGAGCCATTACATTTACTGACAAGAGCTGAAATAAAGTGTTTACAATAATCTTTACCTGTACGATTGTGTGAAATGTTTCTGCAGAAATTTTCAGCAAATGATTGCAGAGCTCTGAATTAATTTGTAAATTAGATGAAACATTATATTCAGCGCAGGTTTGTATTCACTGTCAACCTGTATATAAGCCTGGTTTGCAGGCTCATTAGATAACACACTCTTAAATGACCCCCTCTGTATCTTGCAGTTTTTTTGTGTGCATACAGACATCCACTCCTGCTGAGAAACTGTAAATCCACACAACTGGCACAGCAGATGTATAGATGGCTTTAACAAGGTTGTAACACATCAGAAAGTGGCTATGGGGTACAATGCACTGTATAAGTACAAGGGCAAGGAAGGACAGTGGTGTCTTTTTGATGAGCCAAAGATAAGACTAACAAGGAGCAGTAGGGTATTACCACCAGGCAGGCATAGCAATTGTTAAAACATACAGTAGATATCATAAATGCAATTTTATGTGTCTGGTGAGAGTTGGAAACATAAAAACACAGAATATCAGATGGAGCATTATTGAAGTTGGTAAATCTTGTATTCTTTGTCTGACACAGATTATTCTTCCTTATTAGTATTTTATCAACACATTTTAATAGTCATTCTTAAAAGGGGAATTATTAAATGTGATTTTAGCTCCCTAATTAAGAAATACAGCTATGGGATCTATTACCCAGAATGCTTGGGACCTGGGGTTTTCTGGATAAAGAATGTATCCATAATTTGGATATTCATTTGTTTAGGGGATTATTTATCAAAGGTCAAGTTTGGGAGATTTTTTGTACCTCGAATAAACTCACAATTCAAATGTTTGCTTGTTTATGAAAAAACTGGAATGTAAAAAACTAGAATAAATGTAATCTGGGGAAAAATTTGAATACTCGTATTGATTGCGTTATCTGCAGAAAAAACATGAATAGCTCGAATTGATAGAGTTTTCAAAAGCAAACCACTGAAAAAAAACTGGAGTATTTTCGGATTTTAGCTTTTTGCAGCTTCGGGGAATAATAAATCTCGAAAAATTGTTATTGAAACTACCCTTGAAAACTTGAATTTTTCAGGTAAAGCACAACGCAGTCTTTGATAAATATCCCCTTTAATGAAACCAATAGGATTGTTTTGTATACAATAAGGATTAATGATATCTCATTTGGGATCATGTAGAAGCTACTGTTTTGTTTGTCTGTTTTAAAGAGAAAATGGAAATAATAAAAAAAAATGTAATTATTTGATTAAAATAGAGATGGCCTTCACGTGATTTGGAGCTTTCTTTTTCCACCCTGGACAGAAAGAGATGATTTTTTTGATGCAATTTTAAATAAAATATTTAAATTTTATTTTTGTGACCCTTTGTGGAATCCTTTGGAGTGCCCATTTGTCCATTCTGCTAAAAACCAATGCTGTATGAATTTCCAAAACATTATCACCCTCGTACTTAGTTCTACAGATTAGTAGGTCATATGTGCAGACAATAATAGTTTTTGATGAAAGAACTCTTTTAAACCTAATTTTATTATTACATTTATTTGATGCAGATCAAACAGCAAAGTAGGTGAACAAAATGACATCACACTGTCTATCGAGATTCATTGTACGGCTTTGCACTTATAACTCATGTCACCACTATATCTACTCTCTTAATTAACTAAATGATTTCTCCACCTTTTATCATTATACAATAGCACTGAAGGTGCTCCTACTGGCATTTTAATTTAAGTGTTATATTGAATTGGAGTTTAGAAAGAATGTTTCAGGTGACTTTTCATATAGCGTTTGCCAAGTTTCTATCCCTAAATCTTGGAAAGCTTAAGGCTTGGTACGAAGGTCAGAATAATTAATTAGAAAGACAAAAGATTGGGAGATTTTTTTTTGAATGGTTATTCCATTATAAGCATGGCGTGAGATATATCAAATTCTAAGTATATGTTCATTTTTTTTCTTTATTGCAGGATTTCTTCATCTATGTGCAAAAAATAATCAAACATTAGTGAAGTTCCAAGCTTTGCCAAGTAACTTGATCATATATTTGGAATGGTTGGTAATGAAAAGCTGGTTATAGATCTGGAGTAATGCAAACAATCAAAATAGTTTTTAAAGCCATAATGTGTGGTTGAAAGAGATGCCCAGTTCTCTCCTGTCCTTTCCATCTGCAGATTTACTCAAGACCACAGCTAGCAGTTTGTTCTTTAATTCCCCTTGAAGCTAATTATTCCCAAGGAAAATGCCATCAGCGAAACTAGAAAAACTGGGGAAGAGTAACCCCTTCACAAATGCCTTTTACTTCACTTTGTGGTTTTTAGCTCCACATAAATTAAACAGTACACACCATTTTTGCTTTTGCTGGACAGTTTTAACAATTTTCTTATAAATGTAAGGGATCAGAAAAGCCTTTCCCCTGTTTTTCTGTCTGTGACATCATCCAGCTCTGTTACAGGCTGGAGAGCAATCCGATTGGCTGGGAGCCACAGTGTATACATGAGAGAAAGGATAGGATGGAGCACGTAACATGACATGTTTCGGATCTACATGTATCCTTTTCACGTGTCCCACTTGAAAAAGGATCCATGTAGATCCGAAACATGTCCTTTTAATAAATAATTTGCAGCAAAGTCTGCTGAATTGCGTGCTCCATCCTATCCTTTCTCTACATATTATATTGGTCGGACTGGTGTGGCCTAATTTAGGAAAGAGAGCAGAAACACCTGGTGGATTTCATTAGAACAAACCTGCCTTGTATACATGAGAGAAGAGGAGGACCCAGGGAGTGTCTTGCTTTGGAGTCAAATGCACGGGGTTGGCAGAGAGAGCTTATAATGGAGCTCCTGCTGCAGCAACTAGCCAGATTCACTGAGAGTGAGTGCAGCATGGAAAGTAAAGGAGCTGCAGTTACAAGTGAGGCTGTATGTGCTTAGCTTGGACAAACTTTGAGCTGGAGCATAAAGATTTTCAGCTGTTTGGATGCTTGTTGCAAATCCTTGTGTGTCCCCAATGTGAGGACAGGTATTTCTCATGAGCCTGCCATGTGGGAGCTACAGGCTTATCTTAAAAGGAGAGGTACATTGGGATGGGTAGAGCTACCTGGAGTATAAGGGCTCTTGGGGATGGGCCAGTATGCCGAAAAATGTTGTGTAAGAACACTCCTGCAATAAATATACTATAATGCTATAAGGCTCTCTGGGTCTGGTTTTGCTCTATTTGGAATTTGGTGTAAAACACATGAGGGCTGTTACCTGTTGAGATGCACCTTTCAACAAGATTTTGGTAAAGGACAAGTTATAATTGAAATGATACACTTTGCAGTCATAGGCACCATTTTATTTAGTGATGCAACCTTCCCCATTGACTTCTACAGGACCTTGAGAGCTTTAAGATGCCTGAGTTTTGGATTTGGAGTTTTTAGAGCATCGGACTTAAATAAATATCGAATAATTCATAGTTTTTTTGGGTTTTTTTCCAGATAACTATGAATTATTTGAGGTTCGCCTATTCGAAGCTTGATAAATTACCCCCAAAGTGTTACATTTAGATTTATGTGCTTCATACCCCAAACCTCACTGAGGTTTTGGGTGCAAAGCCAAGTTACACAACACCTTGGTAAATACTAGTACAATACGTTGACTTCTTGCAGATAAGTCTATAAACAGTAGAACGTTAGTGGACCATGCATGCAGAGATGGACAACAAACTGAAATTGTCCAAAATGCCTGACTTTATGGTTGGCTATGTGGCCATCTTAACACTATTTCGAAAATATATTAAATGCTCATCTTATTCTTCATGTGATGTGCATATAAAAAACATTTGCCCGAACACTTCTGGAATCTAAAACACAACAGTTATGTATCTCACTGATATGCTATTTTATTCAAATGATTCTGTTCTAATTCTAATATTTTCGTGATAATAAAACAATTGGTACAGGGTCAGACTGGCCTGTTCGGGCACCGGGTAAAAACACGGTGGGCCCAATGTCCTCTAGTTACATTGATGCTTATTATTGAGGATTTGGCGTTGGGCCTGCCACCAGCAGCATCATTCACAAAGCGCAAGAAGATGCAGCTCAATAGCGCAGAGTAGTAGCAGCCAACAGGTCCGCCTGTGCCCATCAAGCTAGGCTGTACTTAGTCTGAAACAGTAGAGCGGTGTGGATGTGAACTGTATCACTTCACTGATGGTTGTTTTACTGCTTGTGTGTCCACATAACCACCCCCTGAACCCACACATGCACACCAGTAGAAGTAAAGCAGGGGGTGTAGGGGCCCATGGGGCCTTACGCATTAAAAAACATGCTTCATATAACGTATGTTGTTTTTCTTTTTCCTTAATAAAACATATTGAATTCACTCAGCTGTAACATTCGGCCTGCATCTCACAATTCATTGCTGAAATCAATGTTACAAATGCACAGTTAATGTGGTGTTACAGTACAGAAGCTTTCATGGAGCTGAACAAAACAAGAGATAGTATTTTAAGTGAAAACAACTCATTTTGTCATTTAACTCAATAGTAATACAAAATAGAGACATCTTCATTCAAGCTCTGTTCCACATAGGGAGGAGACAGCTGGACATTAAACAGCCAGTGTTTACAGCACCATCAGCTGGGGTTTTTGGAGAAGCCCTGCTAAGTATATTTTGATTGTTGTGTCCTATCCCCCACTAATACCAAGTTACCCAAAGCAGGCAATATAAGAATGACTACTGTACTTGTGATCTCTCCTATACCACTAAACCTCCTTTCTGCTGAGCCTAATGAATTGTCAGAACTGTCAGAGCGTGCCAAGGAATGACAAATGTCCATGATTTGCAGGCACTGCTGCTGCTGTTAGTCTGCACACACCTGATATATGGAAAGGAGCCCCTGTTCTGCTGTACTTCATTGCAGATGTGGGGATCTAATTAGCAATGTACAATATAAAGGCTTCCTTTGTGTACTTTTTATGTACAATTAAACAAGGGAGATGGTCACTAAAATAAACTCTGGCCTGGTCATAACATCTCCAAAGAAATATTGTAGCTATTAGATATTTGTACATCAGATTTGTTAGAAACAATTATTATAGCTGTGGCATGACAGCTGTATTTAGGGTGGCATCAATATGTTGTGATAAAGTTGCCAAAACCTGCATCAGAGCCCAGTTTGAGGCCAATCACACTCAGGGAGGCCCATTTAGTAGTTGCATTTTAGTGGTTTAGTGATTAGAGATTTTTGAAACCATGATCAAACTCTATTATTCTAAAACCACGAATGCCACGAAAGTTATTAAAGATCCAAATATAAAAAGTATGAACAGAAATAAAATACAAATACCTCTAAAACCTCTAAGAATTTGAGTTTTCTAGCAAAAAAAATCCAAAAATGTTTTGAATTAGAGTTTTTCGTGGTTTTACACTTCATTAATCTATTTTAGAGAAATAATTAAAAAAAACACAATTTTTTTGAGACAAAATTTGATTCATGAAAAAATAGAAATCTGAATCTTAGTAAATAGGCAGTGGACATGGTATAGGAAGTTTTTCTTTATCCCTAAGATTTTCACATCTACCTTAATCTGTATGCATTTTAAAAGAGAGATGCATGAGCTGCTCCTCTCTTGGGTATTCTGATGGGCTCATTCACTTCTGGAAGCACACAACAGGTTAAATTTATCTCTAATGAATAGCCAGCTGTCATTGTAACATTGTCCTGGCATTGGTGCGCATTATAACTGAACTGGTGACATTCAAATATAGTTAGGGAGATAGACATGCCTAAAGATAGCGAAAAGTAAAGATAACCTAAAAAAATGATGTATGTGCAATGCATGCAATGGTGGATAGTTACAGTGAAAAAACAGCACCTACCAAAACTGTACCCAATTCTAATTCAACTTCATTAAAAAAAAATCTCCATATCAAGATCCATAGAAGATGAATAGTGTATGCAGTCTGAGGCCAACAGCATTTTACCTTCCCCACCTTGAAACACAATTATCATCCAGAAGAAGTTATCCACCATGGGGCTGCTTGAATGCAGCAAAGATTTACGTATTTGGTGACCTAGTTGAACAGATAAAGGTATGGGCAGACTTTAGTCAACTCGTTTTTTATGGATTGACTCTTCAAGTTTGGAAGAGGAAGCGTGAATGTAACTACAAAGAGACTCATTTGATATAATTCTAAATCATTATCCATATGTTGTTTTGCTTTTTCAAGTTCTTAGTCTACACAATGAGGTCAAGAAGTAACTGCCACCCTCATTTACTTCTACCACCCAGAATCCCATAAAAGGGTAATTCTTACATACCAGCAACGCTCATACAGTAGTAATATGTAGTACATAGATATTAGTGCAAACTTAGTAACTGTATAATATGAAATAACATAATAATAACTTAACAATTAAAGGTACTGTATACCACAAGAACTTCCATGGAGTCAAGTAAGGAGTTTTGTTATATAAAAATTGTAAAATCATATTTAGAAACATATTGGGGCTCATTTCTTTCTCAACACTGGGCAAATTTGCCCATGGGCAGTTACCTATAGCAACCAATCAGTGATTAGCTTTTTAAAGCCAGCTGCAAAAAGAACAATGAATGCAGCAATCTGATTGGTTACCACGTGGACCCCTCAATCAGTTTTCCTTATTCAAACATTTAAGGACCAGTTTATCAACCAGGTCAACACAATATTTTTTTCAATCTCAATAGAAAAAAATGTTCTTCCGCCTCAGAGATTACTTTTTCCCTATGGCATTTTCTTACCAAAAGAATTTGATAAGATTGCAGGAGCCAATAGAGTCAATGGAACCAAGATTCATTGTTCCAGCTAGCATCTTCAGTGAGGAGTAGAACGAGAGCGCACTATTTTTGGTAGACTCGATGAACAATAAAACAATCAATGTCAGAAATGTAGGTACAGTATAACATGAGTTTGCCTTATATTGTATGTGAAATTCTTCCATGTTGTTGCCCTTCACTCTATTGCTATAGCTCATGTTTTACTAGAAAAACTATTAGCAAATATACTATTTTCTAGTAATACGTCCAGCTGTTGTTGTTCTCCTGCAGCCTAGGGGTTCTACTACAACAGTAGTGAGAGAGAGGCATTAGGGAGGTTCCTTATTTAGGCTGTTGAGAGGGATATTTTTCCAATAGCAGATGAAGGGCCACACATTGGACAGACTGGTGAAATTAATTATGTTGGATTCATTGTAGCCAGAAAGACAACATTTAATAAAATCCACATATACATATATACAAGCAAATGTGGAATTTGATTTGCCTGAGTTTTCTCCGAGCTGTTTTACACCAGCCAGTTTGATGGTTTTCCTCTCTGTTATGTAATAACTGACTGTTTGAATTCACAGTTTTATTTTAATTGCCTCACAGGCTCAAGTGCCAATAAAAACCCTAGAATTAAAACACAGTCAGTAGCAGTGAAAGACACTAGGCTGAATGACAGCACCTAGAGCCAGAAAAGACAGTTTTTTTTAATAAAATAAATACATGTTTCACGGCGTTTTTATACACATGTACAGCCTTTTAGTTTTGTCTTTTTTATGAAAGGTACTTAAGTTTTAGACATTAGCGACTGCTCCAAGATCATTTTACCACTAGATATTCATTTCATTGGCCTAAACATACTGATATATCATCACTTGCTGCTGTCATATAAATAACTACGTCGATGCTATTGAGAAAATCCTCCTGTAGAATGGACTCCCGGTATAGCGCATGATATATCTCTTCAGAGGGACAGATATATCTTATTCAATGCCATCAAGTAGCTTCTTAAACCGCTCCTTGCTATACACCAAATCAAGTCAAATACATGTGATTTTTTTTCCCCCTCAGTGTTCACATAGTAATTCCTTCATTTTTAAACACATAATGGAAATATATAACTAGTGCTCATAAAAATTTATATCTCAATTCTTAGCTTTAATTTATGACGAGCCCTCTAGGCAGTTATTATTCAAACATTAATAAAATGCCTATGCATCAACGCAAGCATCCATTTTTCACTTTCTCCCATCTCAGGTTGGTATAAATAAAAAGCCAGATTATAGTTAATGCTGGCTTGGACACTTGTGCGTCTGAAAACAATTATGCTTTTAATAAGATAAGTCCCAATGAAATATTGTGTTAATCATAAAAGGGATTTAGCAATTTTTTTTTGTTGAATAAAGTCACATTCTTTGCCGTCTGTTCCTATTTAATATTCTATATGTTTGCAGATTACAGTTTATGTAAATTATGGCATTCTATAAATTTTAGATTCATCCCAATTTATCACTCTCGGATCTGACTGTAGAGAAGTGACTAGTATAGAGGTTTAAGCGCAATTCCAATATATTGAAATATTTATTTCAGGTTTCTGCTGTACTGAAATAAATCCCCCTTTTCCACCTTAGTGGAAAAAAACTACTACTTTTAAAGGTCACTAAATTTTACAGAAATGATTTTCTGTAAGACTGCATTTTCAGCTGGGACTGGATAGACTGGCATTTAACTCTTCTTAATGTAATTATACAGGAAAAAAAGGAATTTCTGAAAATTATATAGAATGCGACAGACAGTGGGGAGGTAGGCACAAGGCTTATACTAATAGTTGTCTGTGGTGAAACCAATATATAATATTTTACCTTGTCCAAACAGATATTTTTGTTGATCTGGCTTTTTCCTTTTTGAACGTGGACTCTACTTTGATCTCAGCATTTTTTTAAATATGATATATAACCTTATCATTGCAATTCCAGGCACATCTGAATATTATTATAGTAATAAAATGCCACCAATCATGCCCAATATATATATATATACAGTATGTATAGATATACATATAGATATAAATTCTGGTATCTATTCAAGTATGGGACCTGTTATCCAGAATGCTTGGAACCTGGGGTTTTCTGCATAAGGAGTCTTTACATAATTTGGATCATCATTCTTTAAGTCTACTAAAATATTAGTGATGGGCGTCCAAAAAAATGGACTGGCGAATTTTTGCAGGGGTTTCGCGAATTTATTCGCTGGCGGCGAATCGCGGGAATTCAACGCGAATTTGTGCCTGGCGAATAAATTCACCCGTCACTATAAAATATCAATTAAACATTAAAAATACCTGGTGTCATTGTTTTGCCTCTAATAAAGATTAATTGTATCTTAGTTGGGATCAAGTACAAGCCACTGGGGCAAATTCATTAAGCAGCGAAAATGCGCTAACGATGCCTTCGCCACACTCCATCTCACTTCGCCAGGCGTAGTTTCGCCAGCGATACGCAAATTCACTAAAATGCGAGGTTGCACTCAGGGAACGATAGCGAAGTTGCACTAGCGTTAATTCGTCAAGCAAAGCGAAGTTACGCTAGCGATGCCTAATTTGCATACGGTGCCAAGTTAAAGTACAATGGACGTATATGTAGCAGCAAATACATTACACTACACAAGCTGGGAAAGCTTCATAAAATAAAATAGAGTTGTTATTTTGCCCTATACATATATACTATACACTACACTATAGTTAAAGTGCCATATGTTAGGAAATGTAGGGGGGAAGGTGGGTACCCCCCAAAAAATGTACGATCTTTTTCAGCCTATCACCCTTAAAAAAGGAAAAGACGCCAGCGTTTTTTGGGACTTAGAAAAAATTTCAACTTTTTTTGAAGCAAGCCCTATCTACTCTATTGCACTTCGCCTGGTCTCAGTTGGCGAAGGCATGTCTGGCGCAAGAGGTAACGTTCATGAAAATCTGCAAGTTAGTGAATTAGCGTAGTTACGTCCCTTTGCCATAGTGCAACTTCGCCTGGTGTAAGGGTGCGAAGTAGCGCTAGAGTAGGTCCACTTCACTAGCGAATTTACGCCAGCGCTGAATTTGTGCTAGCGTTAGCCATTTCGCGCTTTAGTGAATTTGCCCCACTGTTTTGTTATTACAGAGAAAAAGATGATTTTTAAAAACTAGAATGATTTATTTAAAATGGAGTCTATAGGAGATGGCCTGCCCGTAATTCAGAGCTTTCTGAATAATGGGACTTCTGGATAATGGATCTAATACCTGTACTGTATATATATGTGTTGAAAAACATAAAAGAGATGGTGCATCTTCCAAAAGGGCTAAGTAAGAAGATAAAATACCAAGGAGTTATTAATAAAATAATAAAACTCAATTATGATGGTGCAGTGAGCAATTTTTGGGCACAAATCTTCATATATTTACCCATCATGCAACATTTTCGACAGAATTCCAGCATCATTGTTTGCACCTGCCAGGTTTTACTTGTCAAAACTTTGGCCACTTGGTTCTAATTTGGATTTACCAAATTGTGGTCAAGTTGAGGAGAATGTTCAAGCAGTGGGGATAGCATAATTTCATAGAATCATATTCACTGGACTGAAGTCAGTTGCATTTGTGGAAGAACTGGCAAGTTGAACCTTGCAACTACCTCCATGTCTAGGGTGTTAATATCAGGGTTTTCAGGAAGGAAAATTAAGTAACAATGAATGATAACAAATACCAAGCCAGGAAGCAAATTCCAGAAGTCAGCAATGGGAACCCCCTTAGTCTGTTCTATAAGTTGCAAAGTATGTGACTGATCTAGTCACTTATATCAGCAGGTAGCATATTCTGGACATGTTTAAAAAACAAACAAGTTATGGGTTAGTATGGGTTATACCATCTGGGCAAACGTTGTGCCTTTTATTATATATGTGGGGAAAGTCAGGAATGCCATAAAAGAGAGAAAAAACTAACAGAGGCAACAACCAGCAACTATGGGGCAGGACAGGACAGTAACAATGACACTGCAAGGAACAAACCAAAGAAGAACAAAAAAACAGAAAATAGTTCCATAAATAAGCTGTTACTGAACTGCTCTCAGACCATGTTTTATCTAAATCTGTATAAAAGTATCTAACTTGCAATACTTTAAGCACAACCAAGTAGAGCTGCACCTAAGCAATCATGGTAAAACCAATCAATCTAGTCCACAAATCAGGTCTTGGTGCAAGATAAAGGCTTTTTTTTTAAAAGGTCATTTCATAATATAATTCCAAATACCAATAAATCCATCTTTTATTCCATTACATTGTCATTTTTATCCAATAAAGTCCTGATAAATCAATAACTTATTATTTTTGCCATGCAAATTACAGTGATCTCTGCTTATGGATCAAGACCATAGTGACCCAACATTTAAAAAGTCTCCTAAGAAGGATGGAAACCTATACCACTTGTCTATCAGCCCCAGACCATTGCTATGTTTTGGGAGTTAAAATCTGTGTCTCTGAAGTTGCCCCGAGTTGCTTCAAATTTTCTGCTTGTTCAGGGCACATTCTCTGGACTCCTATCAGTTGCTTAAGCATAGGAATCAGGATGTACAATATATAAAAATAAATTTTCATGCACATTAACATAGTGGTTTCCAAACTATGAGTTTGGCCCCTCTTGGGGGCCTCAAATAGTGTCAATTTGGGCAAAGGTGGCAGTTAGTGATGGGTAAATTCGCCCAGTATCGATTCGCCACGAAATTTGCAAATTTCCAGCAAAATTTGCTAAACCGGCAAAAAATTTGCGAAAATCGGAATTTGACGCCGTCGACAATTCGCTGGTGTCAAAATGGGTGCTGGCATCAAAGATGATGCCGGTGCCCATTACAGGTAATGGAAGTCCATTAACCGTCGTCGGTGTCAAAAAACTTTAATGCCGGCTTATTTTCACTGCAAATTAGAGCCTGCTAAAATAATATTCACCCATCACTGGTGGCAGTACATCTTGTTTTTATTCAACCAAAACTTGCCACAATTCCAGGAATCTAAAAATAACCACCATATTAAATATGATTTTCATGATCTAATTTTAATCTGCTTCAACATTGTCTTCTCATAAGTATTACATTTCCTATGTTCATATGTTTGTTCATAATATCGATTTTCTAATCAGTTGCTTTTTAAGGGTTTTGCATAACAAACTTGCTCAGAGTCCTGCCATGGTATTCTAAGTGCTGACTTTACTACTGTGAACCCAGGCTAAGAAGCCGAGAGGGCAAAAGAAAATGAATAAACATATGGGTATTGGATTTATATGTGTGTGTGTGCTTACTTTTTTAAATATTTTTTTGTGTTTCAAGAAGGTAACGTGTAACTAAATGTTGTAAGTAGGAAAAAAACAGTGGTTTGTGTAATGCTGGGTAATGCTTTTTGAGACCTAAGCATAATACATGCCCTCTCCACATCTAGTAGGATATTTCAAGGCTGACACTGATATCTCATCTGCCCCATTCCGTTGACACCAGTGAACACTTTATTCCTTTTATTGTTAATAGACGTGAAGTAGATATTTTTTCTTCACTATGTTATTATGATTTAGACAGATAAACACTCTAACAGACAGGAATCATATTACACAACCTTGGCTTCCTCTATGTGGACGTCAATCTGAACTTAAGTGGGTGTTGAGAGTTGATGAAGTTGATAAATAAATCACCTTCCTTTTAACCAGTTTCCAGCAATCGAGCAGCTCAAAGCATTACAACTTTTCAACAGAAAATTTGCAGTTATAATAAAGTATGATATCATGTTTTTATGGCTGCTTCTGGTAGATGGATCTAAAAGTGGGTATTTGTTATATTGGTTTATAAAGGTTAGAAAATGACTATTTTCAGACTAGTACTAAGTACAGTAATACTGTAACAACCCGTAGGTATGTTGCAGGTGTTAGAATATTTACAGCAAAAAAGACTACTTGCATTTCATATTTAATTTTTATGTAAAGGTAAGCTTCTATTTGTATAAAAAGTGTAAAAACTGCAGGAATATATATTAAAATGTAATCCACAGCAGGTATTGGTAAATATAGCCAAAACTAAGACGACCATTATATATTTAATTAATGTATATTAGCGTCAGACAGGGGAGGCTACCTCAGTGACCCCCTCCTGTCTCTCTGCCCCAGACACAACCCCCTGCACCCTCCGCACATACAGTATTTCTTCTTACAGATGCAAACTGGGCCAGTGAGGAAAATCTGAGGCAATGGTTTCAGGCAGGGAACAGGTTCCACCAAGTTTTTTTCCCAGTATCCTGCCGGCCCAGTCCAACCCTGTGTATATTATTGACTAGTTGCTTAGAATTACAAATCTCTTCATTAGGCAAAATGTTTTTTTGGGACACTTTTGGGCTTGGGGAATGATGATGTGCATTACTCCCTGTTTCATTCATCTCTATGGGAGCAACCTGACTTCTGGAGCTCAGTGAAGAGTCATGGATGTCTTTTTGAGCTTATTTAACAGCAATTATGGTGAAATTACTGTAAGTGCCATCAATGGGATACTGAATCCTTGGGATGGAGCTTCTGCATTAGCTAAAATATCCATGCAGGGATGTCAACATTGCTTGAAGGTCTCTCTATCTGAAGGAGAAAGTTATGTTCCCAAAGTGTATTGCAGCCTGATATACATTGAAGTCAGTATATTTTTTGAAGTGATTAATGTGACTCAGAGCCACAATTATGAGGACAATATTCAAGGCAAACAACACTCTTGGTCATTTGTGCAGCTTGCCATACAGTGGCTAAATTGATGCAGTAAGTCACAGCAATTTTAAAGCCAGTTTTGTTTCTGCGATAATGCATTTCTCTCTGCCAGGTACCTTGTTTACACTACAGCTGCCTCACTACTGATACTGAAGTAAATTTCAGTATATGCCGTTTACTTGCACCTACAGTATTACTCAGTTACGTTTATTAATTCTGGTCAAAAAAGTTCAGATACTGAATCAAGGTTTTGATATAGGAGCAAATCAGGTGCAATATGTTTTAAGAAGACTTAGCATACAAATAAATCTCCAAAGAATATAATGATGCGTTAATAGCTGCCTTAAACCATTTGATTGCATCTCTCCATTCAGTACATTTTCAGTATCTTCACCTTTTTAGAAAACATTTTTTTTTTGCATTTCTGACATCAATATAGAGCTTAGTTTCATGGCAACTATTTTGAGCTTCAGTACCGTTCACATTGAATCCCAGCTTTAAGCACCTGATATTGCTATCCCTATCAACCTGACGCTAATTGGTTATCTACAAATGAAGCAAGCTGGAAGACACAGTGAGGGTGATAAATATTAATACATTATTGTTTGTTTTCTTTTCCTTGCTTATGAATTCATACAAAGACAGTGCTAAGACATTAACTCTAGTCTATTAATTGCCACCTGATAATTGCCACCTGATACTTTTCTCCTGGATAATTAGGTACCCATTAGTTCTAATCAGGTAGTTACTTAATTATCGCAGTAATTAGTCTAATGGGCTAGCAAATTGAAGCTTTATCACTTTTGGATACTTAATGTTCCTGACAGAATACTTGATAAGTGTCAGGGTTCCTGATTTAGGAGCTCGGAACCTTGGTTCCCTTCAGAAGTTTCCCCCGCGTGTTCAGACTTTGTAATGAAGTAAGAAGAGGAAAACAAATGCAGTTTCTTGCAAACATAAAGTATTGTTGAGGGAAATAGACCTAGCATATACAGGAAAGCGTCCTCTGGTTATTCCAGTCCATTCCCAACATTAAGTACTGTTTTGTTAATATAGACACTGCTCGCTCTTTAAAAATGGATGCATTGTACCACTGCTGTTCCAATTTGAAAAATAGGGCTTGGTAAAACAAAACAAATACAGAAATCATTAAGAATTTACATTTTTTTGTTGAAGAGATATCAATTTTCAAATTTGAGCATTTTTAGAAATTCGATTGTGGGGGAAAAAAAAACAATGAAACTTGATTTCATCTGTTATGGTTTATTTTTCTTGATTGCTAGCACATTTATTAAAAACTCAAATCAGAGAATGATGAGTGAAAGATTTCGCCATGAGTTTTGTTTTGGCAATTTGGAAAACAAATTGAGATTTTTTTTTTTTTTGCATGGGTAAAAAACACTTGGAGGGCAACCATTGACTTCAATGCATTTGGCATCAATAAAAACATGGAGAGAAAATGCCCATTGACTCAAATGCAGTTGATGTGATAAAAAAAAATACAGTTTTGCAAATGTATCAGGAACTAAAACAGGGCAATATTGCCATGAGAATAACATCCAACTTATTTGAAGAGACTCATCTATTTATTCATTATACCCTGCACTTAGGAACATTTACTAACGTCTGCCTTAAGTAGGAGCTACGTATAGTGCTCCACACCACCTTGTGTCCCCCAGGACACTCCAGATTTCACATTATCATTTACATATAGAATACAAAGCACAATGTGGGGTTATTTCAGGAAAGGCCCATGTGTCTCCATGCAAATCGATACTGAAGGGCTGGCACATAACAGACCACACTCCAAAAAATGTAGTAAAAAGTATTTTTTAGCAAAAAACAACACAGCAAAGCCTTACACGTTTCTTGCGTTATGGGCACTTAGTCATAGGCATGTGACTCCAATCTCATTCCACCTCCTCTTTCATTTGATGCTGAATTCAGGCAGTTCATCATACAGAGTGAGGCACAACTCTCTGCAGAACTTTGCGCCTTGCCCATTTTTGTAAATGAGGTTCCAGATCTTTTCAAATAAACTTTTTAAAATAACCCAACATTCATCACTTAAGACATCATTACTGCTGGGGGGTTCAGTCTTAGTCACAAATCCCAAAGATAATGCTGACATAGCTAATTCTTTCCTCTGGCAATTTTTATCCAATTGTAATCTGATATCTGATAGAGTACAGAAAAACATATTTTTCTCGGTTTGGGAGCACTCCTTATTAAAGCAGAAGTTTACCATTACATGAATGTATTAATGTCATTTTTTTAATAATACATAAGCCTTCCTTTTTTGGCTTTTGCAGCCTGTAGATGACAAGCTACAAGACTATCTGTCTGACTGTGAGGCTTTGGTTTTATTAAGGTGTGCAACTCTATTAGGGGCTTATTTACTAAAACTTGAATTAATCTAATTCTTTATGAAAACAAGTCCAATCAAACCCCCGTCCATGATTTTAACAATAATGTTAAAGGGACCCAATCGTAGGGTAATGGAATGGGCAACAGGGAACGTAGTCAAAAGCCAGGCCAGGTCGGTTACAGGCCGTAAATGCACTACAGATTCAGGAGACGAAGGAATAGTCGGGGTAACAGGCCAGATCAAAACACACCAATTTCACAGTGCAAGGAGGAGTAGTCAAAACTAGCAAGGGTCTGGACAGGCAGCGAACAAGTCAGAGACAGGCAGGGTCAATAACAGATCAGGAACACTTGAGAAACACTCAGGAGCTAAGTAAATAGACCTTACGTTGTGCAAGGAATCTTCAAACAAGAGCCCTTTAAATATTTGAATTTTGCGCTGATGCGCAACAACGTCGTGTGCGTTCAGCGTCAAACCCAGAAGCAACATACACTCGCACCATTACGATCCGGCACCAAAAGAAGACAGATGCAGTGGGCGTCCCCATCATGGGAGCAATGGCTGTCCCCAACTCACCCCCACTAGAGCACCATAGTAAGCCTTCACAACAGGTGGTTTTTAAATAGGGGCCACTGTGGGATCTTTCTAAATAAACTATAGAGACATTCTAACCACTGTTCCTTTATGCTTATGATTAAGGGCAGAAACGCCCGCAGCTAAGTATGCTGCGTTTCTTTTAACATTGACAAATAAAGATTACGGATAGGGATGGGCGAATTTGACCCATTTCGTTTTGCCAAAAATTTGCCACCAAATTTGATATGAGTTTCTATAAGGATGCACAGCTGGTAAAACAAGTAGATAAGGCCCATCTATTCGGCATGCTTGTCTATTATCAGATACATCATGTAAGTAACATATGAATTAATAAGGTTTCGCTGCATTAATAATACATTCAATAAAAGTAGAATGTATGACTGTAATATGCCTTTCAGATTGCATAAAGAAACCATATGTCCAATTTCACTCTTGGTATATAAACCAAATTGTAACTGATTTTCAGATGCCTTTATTACAATGCTTATAGAAAATATAATTTATGTTAATTGCTTTGCAAGTCAAGATACTTCTGATTTATTTACAATTGAGGTTCCAGAAGGTGCCAAGAACAAGGGAGTAAATACTCTGAGGATCTAAGCAGAAAGGCATGACCTGAAACAACAAAGGGCAGTGACAATATAGTTTGAAAGTTATTATTGTGCTACTGTAACAATATATTTCTACACCTTCACATTGTCACAAAACTCACCAGGGAATAAATGTTTATAAAATTGCTTCAACCTTTCAATATATTACAATATATGTATAATTTATTCCAATTTGTAAATCTAGCACAATGCATTTCTTTATTTTATGGGAACAGTCTCTTTTTGTTCCTTTTTTTTTATTTTTTGTTCTCTCTCTATTTTCATTAATCGGCGTAAAACATTACATTCCGTAAAAGAAAAGAACTTCTAATGCCAGTATGCTGCAACATGTGCGTAATTGTATTTCACAGTGAAAAGCTGATGAATCTATTGAAGCTATTAAGTTCATATTACTATCTAAAGCTTAATCAAATTAAACAACAAACAAGAACAAGTCTTGTTATTGAGCTTGTGGAACAAAGCAACATGACCTCAAAGATATAATCTTTTCCTTATTAGGGATTTCAAAAAACTGTGTTTTGGAGTAATTCGCACACAACATTAGCCCTGTTCTCGGATATTAAGGCAATATTGAGACGTGTCTCACCTTATTATAGATTAATGCCTTTTCCCATAACCCCTGCAAAAAATACTGTTAGTCAGCACAGTTTTCTTCAGTTTGAACATTCACCCTAGGCACTGTTTAATGAATATTGGCATTTTTTTACTTTCCTAGGTGGTAACGAGAGGAATAAATGGCTAATTCATCCTGTTAACCATAAGGAGAATGGGATAGCAAACTGGAGATATAAGATATCTTTGACAGCATTGCTTACTTTTAGATATTCATTTATTTCTTAAGCAAACTTGCTCATTTCTTAATAAAACAAAAGAAACTGAAATCTATATTACTGTAGGTCAGGGGTCCCCAACCTTTTTTACTCGTGAGCCACATTCAAAAATAAAAAAAGTTGGGGAGCAACACAGGCATGCAAACATTTTCTGGGGTGCCAAATAAGGGCTGTAATTGGCTATTTGGTGACCCCTATGTGTACTGAAAGAGTACAGGAGGCTCTTTGTCACAGTACTATCTGGTTTTTATGCAACCAAAACTTGCCTCCAATCCTTTGATTTGAGGCCACAGGGAGCAACATCCAAGGGGTTGGTGAGCAACATGTTACTCATGAGCTACTGGTTGGGGATCACTGTTGTAGGTGATTAGTGAATAGCCACCCCTGCAACTTGTAGTACCATTTTGTCATGTTCTATAGGTGAGTAAATGATTTCCCTTTATAGTGGATGGTGAATGTATGTTCAGAGTCTAGGGTTGGAGAAGGACCCACTAAAGATCTGTGATTTGGTTTAGACTTTATGTTGAATACCTATCGATGGAAACTACAACAAGAAATGTATTTAACCATCAAGTATGTAGAATAGTGATGGGCAAATTTCTCCCGCAAAATTGGCAAAACGGCGAAAGATCGTGAAAACGGTTCACTAAAAAAACGTAGAATTCAAACGTTTTCACAAAAAATCGGGCAATTCGAATGGTTTCACTTTTACATCGCGAAATTCGAATGTTTTCACAAATAAATTGTGAAAATCAAAAATTGACGCAAAAACGCGTAAATTCGCGCAAATTTGTGCCAGGCAAACTAATATAGAAGTAGGTTAGAATATAATCCCCTGGTATTCCTCTGTGGATTACTGGTTGTTGTTAAATACACAAGGTACCAATACTATGTAAATATATTGCATGAAACAGTGCTTATGTAAAACCCTGCTTCATGTAAATAAACTATTTTCATAATGCAAATAATCCATTATCCAGAAACCCTTTATCCAGAAAGCTCCAAATTATGGAATGGCTGTCTTTTTTTTAAAAAAAATTCTAATTTTTAAAAATAATCTCCTTTTTCTCTGTAACAATAAAACAGTACCTTCTAATTGATCCAAATTGAGATATAATTTATCCTTATTGGAAGCAAGACAGTCCTATTGAGTTTATTTAATGTTTACATGATTTCCTAGTAGACCTAGGGGCAGATTTATCAAAAGTCGAGGTGAATTTTCGAATATGGTACTGTCTTTACAAAAATTCAACTTCCACCATACGCCACCTAAAACCTACCGAATTGCTGTTTTAGCCTATGGGGGACCTCCTAGAATCTATTTGGAGTCAATTGGTGGACTTTGAAAAGTCAAAGGTTTTTTTGGGAAAAACGTTGAATCGAATTCAATTGAATGCGCTATTCCTTCAATTCGTACAATTCTAATTCGGCCGAATACAGACCTATTTGATTGAAAATGGACCTATTCGACCAAAAAAAACTATGACTTAATTTTGGTTGGTCTTTCTGAATTCAAAATTCGAACCTTGATAAATATGCCCCCTAGGGTATGAAGATCCATTTTCAGAAAACGTCAGGTCCCGAGCATTCTGGATAACAGGACCTGAGCATTCTGGATAACAGGTCCCACACCTGTAATATACTTTTTAGTAATATGCCATTGAGTAATACTAAATAGAAAATTGGCATTTTAAAAACGTAGGTACTCGGTATACACAAACAAACCAAACAAATATATTTTGCGCAGAATGAGCCAAGAAGAGCTTTGGATACCCCAAATATGGTGTTACTTTACTCAAAAAAATCTGAAAGACTGTTTACTCTGTTCATGTTTGTTTATAGTCATTTAGTGGCTTTATCAGGCCCTTTTTTAAAAAAAAGTTAATCATCAAATTAACCCTAACATCATTTTTCCTTCTAAATAAAAAAGGTTAAAGGACAGTTAGGATGAGGATGTTTGTTTGATAGCATATGTTTTCCTCAAGCCCACATCCTGGAACTATGGTGGATAAATGATTGGAAAATATTTTCAAATGTCAGGGTCCTTTTGCACTACACTGCATTGCAACTGGTGATCTGGTGCTGAAACTTTGCTACACAATTTATAGTGTGGTTGGAAAAATACTCGCAATTAAGATAACAGGAATAGTAGGAAAGCTCAAAGACATATACTGTGACCAAACCGTGTCCAGCAATTGCTCAGTGGAGCTCATATATCACATAATAAAATACAAACAGTTTTTGTATAGGAAATAAAAATAAAATGTAGTTATAACTTTATTAGAGCATTGCAGGTTTGCTGAATCATAATGCTTGGTCATTCCCAAATTCCCACACTCACATTTCCCTTTATCTGGCTCATGAAGTTGCTCTACAACAGTGATTCCCAACTAGTAGCTCGTGAGCAACATGTTGCTCTCCAACCCCTTGGATGTTGCTCGCCGTGGCCTCAAAGCAGGTGATTATTTTTTGATTTCAGGCTTGGAAGCAAGTTTTGGTTGTATAAAAACCAGGTGCACTGTCAAACAGAGCCTCAATGTAGGTTGACAATCCACATAAGGGCTACCAAATGGCCAATCACAGCACTTATCTGGCACCCCAAGAACATATTTCATGCTTGTGTTGCTCCGCAACTACTTTGTATTCTGAATGTTGTTCACAGATTCAAAAGGTTGGGGATCCCTGTTCTACAACATATCAACCCCAATCAGGCTTTCCTGCTTTGTTAGTATTACTGAAAGCATCAGTGTATTGTATGTGCATATTCTGCCAGTGTTTGCATGCTTTCTGTGGCCAGGTCCCCAAAATGCTGTTAATAACCCTGAGAATTGCGGATGCTCTACCCTTCTTTGTAGTAGAGTTTTAACATTTAATTTTAGTTTGTAGTATGCTGTGTGTGTATGTGTGTCATTGTCTTTATATACTAAGGATCTGAACAAGTGCTGTATTTGAAAAACATAACAACAATTTGCTACTGCTCCATTGGAACCCACTAGAGCTGGAATATATATACACACCCATGAATTAGTTCTGTCACAAGAAGGTCTTTTTATTGTTTGAATATCATTTGTAGTTTATCTCCATTGAAGTTTCCCTTTATGATGCATGTAATTTATGTTATGCTCAGTAAAGCAAACCAAAGATGAGAACTTAGTGAAAAGTTATATTAATAATATATTACATTTATCATTCAGCAGACACATATCTGTGTCGGCCATGGACATTGCCACCTTTATGATGAAAATTTGTACAGCCGGGGCTGTTCACTCAACAGAAAGCCTTGAAAGGGAAAATCAAATACTTCACATAGACAGCAAAAGAAACACATCAGCTAAAAGATTGACTGACTGGTCTTTTGCGCAGATCTGATGGATGCTTCCAACTGACCTGTAAAGACATTGGCTGGGCTTCAAGCCACAGCAGCAAGACACCAGAAACTGCTAGCACTTATTAGTGACTAAAGGAAAACTTGTCAAGCATGACTTCAGTTTTAGGCAATTGTATTTTTTTTTTTTTTTAAACCAGCATCAGGCTGAGGAAAGGTTATATCTCGGCATGTCTAGGGAGCTGCCAGCACTTTAAGTGAATAAAATAGAGCACTTTTAGCAGGGTGGGAGCACAATGATAAAATTAGACGTGCGAGTTAAAAAAAATGGAAGGAAAAAAAACCCTTTCAAGTTCACATTACGAAATAAGATCCAGGAATCCTCATGTCTAAGCGTAAAATGCATGACTGACTTGAAACCTAGTCTTCCATAAAATTCCAAAGCAGAGTCTTTGTACACTGTGTTGTGACAGTAAATTGCATACTTTTAGTGCAATTTCAACCTTATTCTACATTCAACTAGGAAAGAAAATGCTCTTACACCATTTTCCTTATACATCTGTGTAGTAAGGGCACAGATGTCAAGGCAGGTGCAGATCTATGGAATTGACGTTCCTACATTAAAGAAGAACCGGGCTGCCCTTTGAGAAGCATCGCTATACATATTGTTTTCAGATGAACAAATGCCTTCTTTCATTTGCCAGTATGTAAACATTTTAAGTACTTTAAAGAGGAATATGCTCACATATCAATGTGTGCACTGTAAAAACATTAACGGTAACTTATTGATAATGTAAGGTATATGATGAAAATAAATGGCAAGAAATATTTTTACATAATTTGAAGGTGCCAACACTGATAAGCTATGCGTGTCCAGTGATTCAACACTGGGAAAAAAAGGCTGCATACCGAAGTACATCAAATTAGAAGTTTTTATTAGAAAGATTTTAAAATATTTAGGCAGGGTCAGATGGATCACTCTCCGAGTTAATAATTTCTAAAAAGTCACGTTAGAGAGAAATAGTTGTGACCCTCCTTTTGAATATTGAAGCAAATGCTTCTCTGGTAAGATTTGCTTGTTTCTAAAGAAATTCGGTGATACCATTATTTATTGAGGCTGCAGACCTCAGAGAAGGTGCATATGTAGGTCCAATATCTGGTAGAGGGTCCAAAGGAAATAAGAGGTCCAGGAAGTTAGTCTACCAGTATAACCTTGGTCTACCCCTCCACTTCTAGCTGAATGCTTCTCACAAGAGTGAATTCTATGTTCTCTTATCTACTCTCATGGTCCTGGACCCACATACTGTAGATTACACATTTAGGATTGCTACAGGCATCAGATGAGGACATTCTCATTATGGTAATATATGCACTTGTACCTGCTGAATTACGAACGAACGAACTTTGCTGGGAAACATTTTCCTGTGTTGTGTCATTATTAAATTCATGATGATAATTAGCTATGCATGTAACAGTCGTTACACATACTTACCTGTTTTCAAATAGTAGCTTATACATAACATGAACATACAGTATTAGGGACACTTTAATGGATTATTCCTTATTTGGCACTTTTATCCCAACGTCTAAACTAAAGGTTATTCCCACTGAGTATATTCAGAATCTCTTAAGGATGCATGTGATGCTCATTATTTCCTTTTTACCTGCAGCCTAGACATTATAGGGTTGTCATCACATTACAATTAGGTGCATTATATTCAGTCCCTTGGAGAAAGATATTGTCAGCAAGAGAACTGAGACATTTTCAAGAAGTGTGCTGTCTTTTTTTGGTTAGTCACTGGAACCAACCTAACAAATGAAGGCATTTGCCCTCTCTACTTAGCCATAAAATCCTCTAGGGAATTAAATATCTTTAAGAGCACCGCTGTTACACTCACCCGAGTCTAGACAAGTCAAATATTTTCCCTTTTAGTTCAGGATGAAGTAACTTTTTTATAAAGCTCCTCCTATGGTGGTCGAGAAATTGCCAAGGGGCATGTTAATACAAGTTTCTCGATTCTAATCAGACACGAGCTTTAGTGAAGACTCTAAACAAAACTTATTTGTCTTTTGACTACAAATATGTACCTTCTAGATTTTTAGAACGATTCCTAAATTATGCTCTAAATTATAGAGCATCCATAATAAAAGTTTCCTCGCATTTATTGCAGATTTTATGCACAAACATTTTTGTTCATGTGGACTTTCGTACAGCAGACAAGTCTGGGTAAGTCCTACATTCACATTTTTGGTTTTGTGACAAATTTGTTTGTATGCACTGGTGTCATGAAGGGGGTTATTTATCAAAGGTCGAGTTTGTAAGGTTTGTTGAGGTTTATGTCTACCTCGAATAAACGCACTCAAATTTTTGCTTATCTTTGAAAACACTTGAATGTAAAAAACTCGAATAAATGCTATCAGGGGGGAATTCGAATACTGGAATTAATCGAGTTATTGGCGAAAAAAACTTGAAATAGCTCAAATTGATCACGTTTTCAAGCGCAAACTATCACAAAACTCTGAAAATCATAAAGGCTAAAAACATCTTAAAATGGGACCTTTTCCATTGACTTCTACATGACCTAGACAGGTTTCAGCAGGAGCATTTTCAGATTCAAGCTTTTTGCAGCTTCAGGGCATGATACATTTCAAAATATTTGAGTTTTTATAATTCTGAAAATTTTGAGTTTTTACTGAAACTGCCCTCAAAATACTTGAATTTTTAAGAAAAAACACAATTAGACCTATGAGAAATAACCCCCAAATGAGGGAAGATTGGACTGTGTAGTGGAGAAAGATATGTTGTGTATGGAAGGTTAATCAAAGTATAACCCAAATATATTTAAAGTACTACTGATTGATTCAACATACTAATTATCCCTTGTTTTTATAGGCAAAATACATGCAAGACCAATACACATTTTAAAAGCATATGATCACCATCAAAGGGCTTTAGGGATGCTACAACCACATTGAAGTTTGGCCTGCCTGCCTTCCTGCAAAACAGAATTGTAAAATACTATAGTATAACAGGGAAGTTCTACTTATTTAGTTGAAATTTCTATAAGCACCCAAAACACAGGATTAATGACAATTTTATGATCTTAAAATTGCTCGACCACCATGTCAAACAGATAGTAATTATGGAGAACATATGAATTTGAACGTTGTATAGCAAAATAGCAGTACAGGTATATTCTTTAGCATAATAACACATACTGAAATATTTTTTTCAACTAGGGGGCAGATTTATCAAGGGTCGAAGTGAATTATATGGAATTTTCGAAGTTAAAAAGTTCGAAATTCGAAGTAATTTTTTGAATATTTCAACCATCGAATAGGATACTACGACTTTGAATTTACTTCGACTTCGATTTGAAGTAAAAATCATTTGACTATTCGACCATTCGATAATCGAAGTACTGTCTCTTTAAAAAAAACTTGGACCTCAATTCTTCAGCAACTTAACCTGCCAAAGTGCTATGTTAGCCTATGGGGACCTAATCTAGAGCAATTCTAAGTTTTTTATATTTGAAGAAAAATCGTACGATCTTACGATAAAATCATTTGAATTGTACGATTCAAAGTACGATCAGAGTACAATCGTACGATCGTACTCCAATTGTACTTTGAATCGTACGATGAAAAAAATCCTCCAACTTCGAATTCCAATGTCGGAGGATTCTATTTGATGGTCGAATTTCGAAGTATTTTCCATATCGTAATTCGACCCTTGATAAATCTGCCCCTAGGATAATATCTTTCTTAGTGTCATCTAAGAACACAAATCTGAGGGTAGCCAAAAAGCTTCACAAATAATAGCAAACTAAGCACAATACTTTTTTTTTAGGTAGAAAAGATTGAGCTTGATTTAGAAAGTGTTCTTTTGCCTGAATGTAAGTAGATCAGTCCCTTGTTGTGGTAATTGATTTTAACATTTGCATTAATAAGAAATCATGCATTCATATTGTGTGCTTTAATTTATGTCCAGTCTGGTGACATTCCGGAAAGTAGAACATGTCCCAACAAGTGCACTTGATTTGCAACAAGTTCATTTGCTCATCATGTCCCTTCATTTTATTGATGTATCAATAATTAAACTCTAATAAAGCTGAATAAACTCTGATAAAGATATACATAGTAAGGTAGTGGCTGAAACTGATAATAAACAAATGTTCATAAGTTTGACCCTTTATGCAAACAAACTCCTACTAAATGCAAAGTTATTGCTACCTCCAGTATCTTCCAGATGATTTCTAGAAAACCGATATGAAATTGGATTAGTTTGTGCCATTGTGTAATCCTTAATAGAAAATTAAAATTTTAAGAACTAAGGGCTGCCCCCTGGAACCCTGCAATTCACTGTGTGAATATGATATAAAATAAACTATAAGTTGCTTAAATATTCAATTTGGGGGTAAAGTCTTTCTTTAATTAGAAAAGCGAATCCCTTTAGCATGCTTTATTGACTGTGGACAGTATCTTTTTTTAACTCATAATGATGACTAAAAATAATGACTGGCCTTCATATACCAGTTTTCTTGCTGTTAAATAACCAAGATTTGAGCTCTAACGTCATTGACACACTCTTCTATATATTTTTCAATTCATAGACTTTTTCAGGTTTTTCTTTACTTAATTCCAATCACTTTGTTGTATTCAAAAATGCACAAAACTGACCCCACTCTGCTTTGTCTTGGTTTGAAAGCCAATTGATGTTGACATAAAACAAATGAGAGGTTTTAAAAACTTTAATTTGCTCTTTTGGGAGCACACAGGATTCTAATAGGGTCAAGCTGGATATTAATCGGTGTTGACCTGGTAACGGAATAGCACTTCCAGTTTACAAATATGACTGTTTTCTTTTGGTGTGCACAAAATAAAATTACAAATCTGTCATTTAGGCTAGAAAAATTGAAGCAAGGTACTAGGTAAAAATAAATATTTTAGTTATTATCATTTTTTTAAACATTTGCATTTACAAGATTTTAGATGCAGTATATTTAACATGCTAAAGTATGACCTGCTAAAATTGTGATCTTTGCAAATTTTTTCTTATTGAGTCCTTCAATAAACTGTAGGGGGCTGCCTTTTAGTTTTGTTTTGAAGGTGTCTGTATTTCTCCATGCTTCCATTTTCTGCAAGAACACATTAGTAAATACACTACTAAGAATGTGACATGCCCCATTTATATTTAAACAGGTACATCCAAACAGATGTAAAACATATGTTCACTAAAATGGGAGGATACATTATTTATTTCTGCAGGTTGTACTGTATCTGTTCTGGCTGGTTGCAATAATTATGCAGCCTGCCCAGTTTTTACATATTGCACCATCCTCAATGTTTTTTAGGATGTGAATATGTATACACCATATTCTGAATATCAAATGCTGAGCACTGAAACAATGCACCTTGAGTGAGCTAAATTGGCTAATTAATGCAAGGTCTTGGTGATAGCATAGCAGAAGTTTCAAAATGATGTTGATATTGCTTTTAAATTGCCATTAATTAGAACGTACTGGTACATAGTAGGACTGTGGAGCATTACTACAAAGGAAGCATATCCTGAAGTTGCAGTGTGTCTCAGAAGTGTAGAGGGCCTAGTAAAGCCCTAATTCATTGGCAATTTCAATATATCTTGGTAGATATATAGAACTTACTGATGTTCAGGACCCTAAATTACATTTGCGGTGGGGCACTGTAACATCTACATAGCCTACATATCCTGATGGTGATTGTGAATTCAATGTTTCCATCTCACATTTTTTTTCAAATCTGACCATCGGAAAACATGATTAAAATGGAGTTTGACAAGTTACAGGCTGGTGAATGTGAATCTTCCATAAATAGGTGCTGATGACGTATATCACATATATATTCATTTTTTATAGTTTTTCATAAATGTTCCTTCAATAGTATGTGTGTTGTTATTTACCTTTTTACATGTCATTTAAAAGGGCAAAATTAATCATGTTCAGCATGAGCCACATATCTAGGGCTGGTACTGAACTGTGTTTTTAATTTTAAAATAAAATTAAAATTTGTAAATAAAATGTAAGCATATAATAGTATATATACATATCATAATCTATTAATTATTCGCTACATTTTTGCCCCATCCTTTAATTGCAGGCTCTGTTTCAGGCATACAGATAAGGAGAATCCTATTACATAGGGTGCCAGTGGGAAGAGACAATATGATTTCTCCTCCTTTAAAATAGTAGGATCAAGAGTATAGTTAAACTAGTGTATGCACTGTTATGTACAGTAAATACAAACTATTTCAACATGACCCATAGGTAATTTTTTGTGTACTTTAACATTTTGAAAAGTTGTTTTTTAGTGTCAGTATCACCATAAACACAGGAGTATAATTTGGGGCAGATTCAATAAAGGGTGAAGTGGCTAACGCTGGTAACTTTTAGCCAGCGCTGACACCTGCAGGGATGTCGCCAATTCACTCACAGATGCAGGCACCAAATCGCTAGTGAACAGGACCGTCAGGAGCATTCATTCGCACTCTATTGCCAGGGGACTTTTCGATCTGGCGACCGATCTTTATTCCGCAAATTCACTAGAGTTGACTTCGCCACCTCAGACCAGGCGCAGTGCTTAAAAGAAGCAAGATCTTCCTCAATCTTCTGTCACTTGCATTATATCCTGTGAGCCGAAAATGCATTAAAGTTCAAAAAAAGCTGGCGACTTTTCCTTTTTTGAAGTGGAATTGCCTGAAAAAGTCCAGACTTGAACTTTTTTTGATTGACAAACTTTTTTTGGGTAACCGGTTTTCTCCAGACATTTCATAACATATGGAACATTCATTTTACAGTGGGCTCATGTGTAGGGCATTATATTAAATATCTTGTCTTTATTAAGGTTCCCTGGACATGTATAAGAAAAAGTGGTAACTTCAAGCATTTGCACCAACATTTATAATAAAGACCTCCATACAACTTTAAATTACCCGCCCTATGCAAATTCACCTAAGCGCAGGATCACTAGCAAATTTTCGCTAGGCACAAATGAACACCAGCGCATCTTCGTTATAAAATGCTCAGCTGAAGTAAAGCTGGCCATAGACGCAAAGATCCGATTGCACGAATCGTCGATTCGTACGATTTTCGGACCGTGTGTGGAGAGTCCCGACATCTGTCACACCATGCTGATCGGTCGTTCAGTTGATCGGACAGGTTAGAAAATTTCTGTTAATATCTCTGCGTGTATTGCTGTTCTGACGATCTTCAGTGGGAGCTTTTGTTGAACATAACTTTCGTACAATTGCTGTAGGGGCAGAACATCGTCTGATCTCTTCTTTTTCTACTTTATTTGATCTGAAAGGTTAGTGGCAGATTGGGAAATGGGAAAGTCCGATAAGTGCGATCGTTCGAGGATTCGAACGATCGAATCTTTGCATCTATGGCCAGCTTAACGCCAGTGAAAACTCGCCAGCATTCGACGCCCAGGACAAAACTTCGCATTTTACTGAATTAGTGTATTCATAGCTCATTTGCGCCTGGTGTAGTGGTGCAAGGGGAGCAAAGCTGACGCTGGCAAAATTCGCCCGTTAGTGAATATGCCCCTTTATATGTAACATTATATTTGCCCTATATATGGACACCCACTCAACTGCATCACATAAAGTTTAAACACCCAAATCCTGTTTCTTTTTTAAAAATGAAGTTACAACTGGAAAACAGAAAGACTAAAGTGGATTTACTCATATAACAACAATGAATTTGAATTTATTGAAATCGCTATGTGTGTTACTGAGGTCTGACAAGGGAAATTATAAAACTTTAACACGACCAGTATGACCTTTTGTTCTGGTAGTAGCTGCAATGCATCTCTAGTTATGTTGTTATACATTGCCAAGACTGTATAATGGAAAAAACTGTTAAATTACATAAAGAAATAAATATTTCGCTTGCAGGTTCAACAGATCAAAATTGAATTTTGCTTTTCAGCTCTGAATACATTTGTTTGAACAAATTAAAGAGGAAAATTATGTTCTTTGGTTATTTGTGCTCTAAATATGCAGGATCTGTTCTGCAGACTATACTGGGAATTGCGCATTTATATGTTGAAAACAACATTAATTATAGATTTCCTGATAGATCCAGAGCAGTGACAGGGGAGGGTCAGATATAAATCACCTCCCAAGGAGCCAAGACCGATTTCCATAACATTCCCCACATGACAGCGATGTGCAAAAATTGACAAGAGGATTTGAAAATTGGGACGGAAGGAACCCGAGCATAAAATAACTTCAATTTTGCACTTTCTGTGGCTCTCAGAGGAATAGCTCTGTGGACTGACCAACAACACAAACAAGTGAAAAAAAAACAAGAAGGCAGAATATAGGAGTTATTAAAGAAAGAACATACTCCTCTCACAGACAGAAAGGATGATCAATGGGTTTAGTCAGCGAGAAATTCAAGCAGAAAATTGATGCTGTCTTCTTTTTTTTTCTTCTTCTTTTATCTGTGAAGGAAGCAAAAGGAATATTAAACTCTTTCCAAAGCCAGAATTTTTAACTACCGATGTTCTGTTTAAGGCTACATCTCATATAAACCCTACAGTATAAATATTTTGGAGTGATGTAGAAGCCAACACAGTGGATGTAGAATGTGGTTATATCAATCAACACTTTAGATATCCCAGTGTATAAGAATATAGCTTGACTTTTTCTACTAAAGTCTAGCTTGGGCTCGCTGGCTGAAATAATATTTAAAGCGAGAGTTTCATGACATGCTTATGTGACATGTCTTCTTGTATATAACAACCTCTAATGGTAAGTACCCACACTTGTCAAGCGACTCTCTGCTTTGAGAATTCCCTGACAAGCTTGGGCTTTTTGGTTATCCTCATAGGGGCCAATGCACGGGCAATTTGGGCTACTAGAAAACACGGTTAGCAAAACACTTGAAATCTCCACCTGTGCCATTGGCCTTATTAGTATTTTAAAAGCATGCATTCTACCATTTACACAGTATTCAGGCCAGTTGGGACACTGTTTCCGTTCGATCTAGCAGAGTATGCAGTATATTAGATTCTATAAATATAAATGGTTTTCTATAAAGAAAAAAAATTGTTAAATGAACAAATAACTAAAAATAAAAGTATATTAT
Source organism: Xenopus laevis (assembly GCF_017654675.1). Classification (NCBI taxonomy): domain Eukaryota; kingdom Metazoa; phylum Chordata; class Amphibia; order Anura; family Pipidae; genus Xenopus; species Xenopus laevis. The sequence goes on along the minus strand of NC_054375.1, from coordinate 119,274,680 downwards.
AAAGTATGTTGTATATTTTCAAATTGAAAGCAAATCAAAATACTTATAAAAATTACTATTTGATGATTTTTTTTAAAAAAATGTTATAATGTAAAATAGCTCTTTTCAAAGCTTTTGTATATGTCTAGAAAGAAAATCCTATTGTTTGTTCATGCTAACTCTTACTCTCATACTCTAATCTTGTCATGAGCTATCATCCAACAGGATTTTTCTGTTCTAATAGATCAGTGCTCCTCAAACAGTGTCTCATGAGCAACATGTTGCTCACTAAACCCTTGGATGTTGCTCCCAGTGGCCTCAAAGCAGATGCTTATTTTTGAATTCCTGGCTTGGAGGCAAGTTTTGGTTGAATAAAAACCAGGTGTACTGCCCAGTCTCTTGTAGGCTGCCAGTCCACATAGGGGCTAGCGAATCACAGCCCTTATTTAGTACCATCCAGGAACATTTTTCAGGCTTGCGTTGCTCCCCAACTATTTTTACATCGGAATGTGGCTCACAGGTAAAACGAGGTTGGGGACCCCTGTAGTTGACCAACTACAATCTAGTGGACCCACACACAATTGTCTGCCACTTGAGAGATTCAAGCCTAAATCTATGGCCCGGCCCAGAAAAAGCAACTAAATTATCCTGTTGTATTGTATGGGGAATAGTGACAGGTGAATTTTCACGCCACAAATTTCCTGTGAAATTCACAAAACGGGTGAAGAATTCTTGAAACACAGATTTTGATGCCAGCGACAATTAAAGTCAATGGGTGTCCGATAATCGGCGTTGGCGTCTGAATTGTCAATGTTTCAGCTTTGCAATTAAATATGCTTTGTCAAGTCATAACTTCCTGATAGCTTTATTGATGTTGTGGTTTTTTTTATCTCATACACACCATTACAGTTTCCATGCAGAGAACTTGCAAAGCTGTAGGGTATTTCACAATGGGTGTCAACCATTGTTTATAAATTAATGAAAATGCCCTTATTCTTTTAGAAGTTATTACTTAGAGACATTTAAATCCTGTGTGTTAACTTCCTGGACTTTTTTTTTTTTTGAACCTAGAGAACATATTAGAGATTAACACAACAATATTTTAACCTATGTGCTAAGGTTTCCCTCAAAGTCCAAAAACCAGTGGCTCATAAGAAACATCTTAATCTCTGACCCCTTGTATGTTGGTCCCAGTGACCTCAAAGCAGGTGTTTATTTTTTATTCCTGGCTTTTATTATTATTATTATTATTATTAACATTTATTTATATAGTGCCAACATATTTTGCAGCACTGTAAAGCAAATGTGTTTATACAACTAAATCACACTAATTACATACTGTACATATAACATATGGAGTTACATACATCACAAACAATACTGGTACAAAAGGTGAGGAAGGCCCTGTGCAAAGGAGTTTATAATCTAAAGGGAAGGGAATAAGACACAAGGTGTGGGAGTGGGCAGGATCAGAATTAAGTGAGTGAGAGATGTGGTACTGTATGTGGTATTGCATTTGATAGTTAAGCAGAGTGAGGGTAGGCTTCTCTAAAAAAGTGCACTTTTGAGATCTTTTGAAAATAGAAAGGTTTGGAGAAATTTGGACAGACCATAAGAGAGAGTTCCAGAGGAGGGGTGCAGCACTTGCAAAGTCTTGAATGCGAGAATGTGAGGAGGTAATGAGAGAAGAGTTGAGGAGCAGGTCAGTAAAGGAGTGTAGCAATCGGCTTGAGGACAAGCTGTAGTTGCATACAAAACACATGTACTGGCAAAAAAAGCTCCAATAGTCAATAACAGCCCATATTTGGCATCAACCTTTCATGCTTATTTTGCTCTTCAACTTTTTTTACATTTAAATGTGGCTCACTGGTAAAAAAAAAAAAAACTTTGGGGACCCCAGGTCTAAAGGGTCATTGTATAAGCTGCCAAATGGCAAATTAGCATTTATACATGCATTGCTAAACATTTGTTACTGTAAAAAAATCTTCTTTCATTTTGAGATAAATGCTTACTATCAAGCTTTCTCCTGTGTGACTTGATGGAGACCTAATAGAGGAAATATTTGACATCTGTAGCTCACGCTTGCTTTACCGTAGCACACATTTTGCACTGTTCCATTAATTTTACCTTACATGTGTTATTTTCTAATACAGTTGATATTCATTACAAACAGTACATTGCCTCGGATGTTTCTGCCATCCAATGGAACAAATCCGAGGTTTGTTATTTGGCAATAAATTAGTTAACTGCCAAGGTGTCTTCGTATGAAATATTTGATTGAATATCTATGCTTAACAAACCATGCACTCTATTCAGAGCAAAGGATGAAATGGTTCACCAATCAGCAATTTAATGATGAGTTCAGCACTTACAAGCGTGTTGTATTCAGTCATGCTTATGCCATATTAACATAATAAGAGGAACCTTTTACTATTCCTTTACATGTGCTCCCCTGGCTGCAGAGTAGGGGCTTGCTTAGACTAATTTTCAATTTGCACACAGCATTTTCCATATTGACTAGGTCATAAGACCGTGCAAGGCAGTGTGTATTTAACTGAAACTATACAAATGTATACCCTGGGAGTAAATCACCCTAAAGTTATTTAAATAAATACGTATAAAAGTAAAGAAGTATACCTAGATTCCAAATACAGGTATTTCCTTTACATAATCCATTCAATGGTCATCATTCCTTACTGAAACAATAATAAAGGCGTCATGGCATACTCTTCTAGATGATGGACAACCTATGTCATCTGGTATGAAAACAGAATATCCCCAAGTTTGATGCATTAGAAAAAGCATAAACAAAAATAACCGTTGTGTTGGTGCATTATGAGAAACATCAACACTTTTTTTTTGCCATTTTTCTCACAAGCTTCTATAAAGCTTTTATTGACTTGCAATGCAAATTTTGTCTAAAATGCGTTGTTCTCAAGTTCTATGTCCAGAACATTTATTTTAACCTCCTATAGTAGAGCAAGTTTTTTATGATGCCTTAGCAAGAGGCCAGAAGGTGTGCCTTGGTGGCCAAGTTTAGAATCAGCAGAAAATGCTCTAATTTTGCTTAAAGCCTGACAGGTACCACAATGAAATATATTGTTATAGTTATTCTGCTGAAGCAGTTTTTGCAAGGCCTAAATATCTCAACAGTGGTATTGGTAGAGAGAGGATGGTACTCAGTCAGCATGGATTTTTACCCAGCAGTCTTATTACATATAGTTGATTGCTTTAAGGAATATGATGAAACCCACACAGGTATAAACAATAAGTGATAATCAGACTCAGTTTAGTAGGAAAATCCTTTTCTCATACAATTGTAGGGAGCGCCCATTACCGCAGGCAAGATGGCGACGCTCAGGGGCCACACGCACCACACACGTCATGTCGATACATTTTGATGCATGTCAAACGTCATGACAGATGCGCGTCAAAACATGTGGCATCAGCGTGTGATGTGTGACGTCACATCGCCCGTTTTGGTGAGAAAATCCCCCTTAAATAGACGCTAAGGGGGTTATTTATCAAGGTCAGAATATCCGAACCTCAAATAATTTGTGGTTTTCGGAGGAAAAAAAATCACGAATTGAAAACTCCGAAATGAAACCCCGGCATCTAAAAGCTCTTGAGGTACTGTATAAGTCAATTGGGAAGGCCCCAGTGTCTGTGCTGATGTCCGTACCAATATCCGTTGAGTTTGTGGTTTCTGAGCAAAAAACTCAGAATACTACGATCTTTTCGTAGATTTCGGAGGTTTTTTTCGCAGAAACCCCAAAAAATTCCGAGTTTTCAGGGAAAGCTCCGAAGTTTGCCGACCTTATTTTTTCTGGGTTTTTTATTCATAAATAAGGTCCATTCAGGCATTCGGGCAATCGGAGTTTCAAACTTAGAAATACTCAGATAAATTCGGACCTTGATAAATAACCCCCTAAGACTTCCTTACCTTGCCTGATTATAGGTTCTACTTTGTGTGTTCCTGGGTGTGCTAATTACTACTTGATTCAGATATCCTGATCCTGACCTCGGCCTGTCTATTGACTGTGAATTCTTGCTGCCTGTACCGACACTTGACTTTGCTAACTTCTTAACCCCTTGGATGCTGCGAACTGTGTTTGATGCCCGCTGCTTCCTCCTTGGTCCGTATATCTCAACCTGAGCCCTCGGGCCTTGATAACAATATAATAACACTGCATTCTTAAAAAACTGAAATTACCTGATATGTCTAGCACTCAGCAATGTCAGGCATCTGTACGCTTTGCTGTCAGGGCTGGATTAGCATAGCCGGCGCCCCAAGGCCCACTGACGTTCGTCACCCTGTCCCCTCGTTATCCATGCAAGTTTTCATCATTGGGACCGGAGCAATGGGGATTGGCGCACGGGAAATTTAAAAAACAATTGCATCTCCTGCACATCTCTAATGTTCTTGAACAAATGTGGGTGTGGTTGGGCAGCATGCCACCCCCTACAATCCTGCCGCCCTAGGCCCGGGCCTTGGTGGCCTCTCCACAAATCCAGGCAATGTTTGCTGTACTGTTTAAATAACAAGTCTCTCAGTAATGCGCAGTTCAGTACAGAAACTCAGCTACAATATTTTACAGATTTCCAGCACAGAAAATAGTGACACTACAGAGATCTTTAGAAAATGACTGTGCTAATTTTCACAGTTACTGTTCCTCTTCTGAAAATAAAAACTATTAATGGATGCTGCTGCCTGGTTGTCATGCACTGCAGATATTAACTAATGATTAATCAGATCCTATGAGTACATATTTTATTAAAGGATGAGATGGCAAAATCCTTTGAAAATTTTGAATTTAGTAATTGTCAAGCTGAATACCACATACAGTAATGCATACAAAATAATATCTGATTAAACGTTGGCTTTATATTTTATGTACAACTAAAGAAATCACTCTTTAATTCAGAAAGCATGGCAACAGAGTTGCTAACTAGCGGTGGGCGAAAAATTCGCAAAGCGGCGCCCACGTCTCGTTTTTGACGCTGACGTCCATTTTTTTTGGCGGCGAATCACGCAAATTCGCTGTGAATTCGCGTCTGGCAAATAAATTCGCCCATCACTATTGCTAACATAGAATGAAGACAATTCTATCATATTCAAACTTATTAGGACTTTAAGTTGCTTTAGATCAGTGGTTTTCCAAATGTTTTTTTAAAAGGGGTTGTTCACCTTCAAACACTTTTTTTCAGTTCAGTTAGTTTCAGATTTTCAGAGTTTCACCAGAGATACGACTTTTCCCAATTACTTTCTATTCTCTAATATTGAAGTGGAAAAACAGCTCTGGGAGGGGGGGGGTCATCGACTTTGTAAACTGATTTAGTTGATACGTCTTATCTTTGTCCCTGCTGAGCAGAATCTCTGGGTTTTATTAAAGGCAGCTGTTATAATTGATAACATAGCTGCTAATATTCCAGAGTTTCATCTTCAACATCTTGAGGGCACCCTTTTGCCCATAACAAGGTAGAAGATGTATGAAAATATTGTTGTATCAGATATTTAGTCATTGTTTCCAATGCTCACCCCAAATCTCACCCTAACCTATTGAACATTATTCTGGGTTTCAAGGAGTTTCTTATACAGCAAATTGGCATTTTCCCTCAAATCTTATTTTAAATGCCCTTCGGACTGTCCCCACCAGTCACGTCTATAGTGGCAACTCTATAGTTTGAAGATGCAGACAAACAGACAAACAAGAAGCTCTAATGAGTCATAATCTCTATTAATCTCATTCTGTAGCAATCAATATATTTGCAGTATGTACAGTATTTATCTGGATGTTAACTGGGCCAACTTATTAACTCTGTGAAAACTTGCACCATTAAAATAGCCCATAGTGAGTGATCTGATATTCACTTTCATTACTGCACTTCCTAACATTATGAAACACTGTTAGTGACAGACTGTCAAATATTTTGTGTGTGTGTAGAGACCAAAGGGGGAATGCAATAAAAGTCACAAAGAGAAAAACAGAAGAAAAAAAGAAAAAAAAAAATAATAAAAAAACCACATCTCGCAATGTAATATTCTTCCATAAACTTGCATTGCGAAATTTAATTGCGCACTTTTAAGAAGTTCTTGAAGGTGTCGTAATCTTTTGGAGCAAACATAGCAACTTTTTCAGTATGACGTTTTATTACATTTACTGCGCATTGGTGCAAACTATAAAATTTGCAAACTTTTTTCTACTGTCGGAAGTGGTCGCCAAACAGTTTCCGGGCTTACAAAAGCTATATTAAATTCATGCAAAGCAAAATGTGTATGCGCAAAGGCATAACTTTTCCCATTGCAAATGGTTTTTCTTTTAACGACTTTTATTAAATTCCCCCACAAGTTCCGCTGGACCCAAAACCAATGTCAAGGATTTTATTTACTTTCTATAAAATGTATCAAATGTTTATTAGGGGGCAGATTTACTAAGGGTCGAATTTCGAAGTTAAAAAAACTTTGAAATCCTTCGACTTCGAATATCGAAGTCAAAGGATTTTTCACCGAATTTAGCGGTCAAATGATCGAACAATTTTTAGCGATCGATTGAAGGATTTTTATTCGACCAAACAAAACTTAGAAAAGTGCTCTGGAAGGTCCCCATAGGCTAACATTGCACTTTGGTAGCTTTAATTTGGCGAAGTATGAAGTCGAAGTTTTTTTAAAGAGACAGTACTTCGATTATCGTATGGTCGAATATTTGAACGATTTTTACTTCGAAACGTTCGAATCGAAGTTGAATGGTTGAATATAGCCTATTTGATGGTCGAAGTACCCAAAAATTTACTTCGAAATTCGAACTTTTTTAACTTCGAAAATTCACTCGAGCTTAGTAAATCTGCCCCTAAATGAATAAACACCATAGCTTTATAAATAAAGATAATAATTTTAAATGGAAAGGCTTCTTACATTTTGTTGCTATCCTGATTTCGTATGGATTGTGTTACTGCTTGGGGGTCTCCTAAGCTTTAGCTAACCTAAAAAATAAAACCCCTAGTATTTTTCGACATGATAGGTTCATTGCCGTTATAGGAATAATCAGCTTTGTAAGTTGTAATGGAAATCACATGGTTAATATTCTGATCGTTATTTACCCCTGACGTACTATATGTTAAGCCTACTTTTGCTGTTCATTTCTTATGTTAGGAATTCATTCCTCCCAAGTGAGGTCTTTTCCACTCTGGTTTTGTTTTAACATCCATATTTCAAATGTGGCATAATACAATTGAATATTCTTCCAACAGATCCCAACTGGTTGATGTATGATCTTTGGTGTCCTTTTCCCACCACCAAACGCCCTTTAGAAAGGCCTGCATTTCATGTTGAACTTTTTTTTAATCTGATGCTAGAGAACATTTTCTTGAAACACATGACAGCACAAATAAATGGCCTCTGATATATTGATGTGATTTGTTGTGGAAAGGGTGAGCTTCTGTAAGAAAGAAGTTGGGGAGAGCTCAATCAATAGAGCTTCAAAACATTATTCAGAAGCTTATGTTGGAGGGGCCATACTGTGATTTCTGAAGAGAAAAGTGAAACCCGGATTAAGAACTGTGTTTAAATTAAATTTCATTTTTTTTTTTACTTTTCAGATGATTTGGCAAAATAACACATAATATAATGAAATAAGGCAGTGTATGTCTGCTCCTAAAAAGTGAGATTTATAAAAATGTCTAAAAATATATACCTGTTGCGACAACTTTGCATTTGAAGGCTATAATAAAAAAAGTATATTCCAGGGTTTTAATTTTCTTAATTACAATTAATTCTGCAAAACAGAGTTGTCTATTTAAAGTTCATGTATATATCTCAAAAGATGCTCACCGCTAAACATTTTTTTACAATGAAGGTCTACGCAAACATTCACCTTTGTTACTAGATCCATACGGGGGGAATGTAATAAAATTCGGTAACGGAAAAAATATTCACAACGCGAAAAGTTATGCCTCTTTGTGGACAAATTTTCCTTTGCGCGAATTTAATATAGCTTTTGCGAACCCGGAAACTATTTAGCGACCACTTTCGACAGTGGAAGAACATTTGCGATTTGTATTGTTTGCACCAGTGCACAGTGAATGTAATAAAACTTCTTACTGAAAAAGTTGTTACATTTGCTCCAAAAGAATACGACATCTTCAAGCACTTCTTAAAAGTGGGCAAATGAAAATTCACAATGTAATAAAAGTTTAAAAAATTACATTGCAAAATGCAAATTTTCATTTGTGCAAATTGTTTTGCTCTTTGTGACTTTTATTACATTCCCCAAACAGTGTCCATACAGGGACAATGGCTCCATGTTGTAGCTCCCAATATTTCCAACTTCTGTTAGGTGATCCCTATGTACTGAAGTTAGTCCATAAAGGCACTTGTGTCCAAACATGCTCCATTCACTACCACATCATTTTGTTAAGTGCCAACATGCCCTGAACTTTGCAGTAGATTCAGGTTTCTCTGAGCGGGTACAAGATTTAAAATAATGCAGTTTTGATAACATGTGCTTGGAAATTGAAGCAATACCAACTCTTAAAGAAGTCTGCTACAATTGCACCCAATTTACTAAATTTCACACATATAGTTACCTGTGTTTTGATGCAATTGTGGTAGGCACTATTTCCCATGCAGCCACAATTACGCTGGAATTCTGGGAGTACTAAATTATTGCAATTAGTGTCTTAAAATTGCACTTTGCACCCTGTACCAACAAATGACTTTCTTTGAAATGTTGCATATGAATGGGTGTACAGCAACTACATATAGTAAATGATTTTATTTTGCTAATCATGTTGAGTTGGGGAAAAAAAATGTTTTCAAAATGAATCAGTTAATAGTGCTGCTCCAGCAGAATTCTGCACTGAATCCATTTCTCAAAAGAGCAAACAGATTTTTTTATATTCAATTTTGAAATCTGACAAGGGGCTAGACATATTGTCAATTTCCCAGCTGCCCCAAGTCATGTGACTTGTGCTCTCATTAACTTCAATCACTCTTTACTGCTGTACTGCAAGTTGGAGTGATATCACCCCCTCCCTTTCCCCCCAGCAGCCAAACAAAAGAACATTGCGATGGTAACAGATAACAGCTCCCTAACACAAGATAACAGCTGCCTGGTAGATCTAAGAACAACACTCAATAGTAAAAACCCATGTCCCACTGAGACACATTCAGTTTCATTGAGAGGGAAAAACAGCAGCCTGCCAGAAAGCATTTCTCTCCTAAAGTGCAGGCACAAGTCACATGACCAGGAGCAGCTGGGAAATCTACAAAATGTCTAGCCCCATGTCAGATTTCAAAATTCTCTTTTGAGAATTGGATTTCAGTGCAGAATTCTGTGGGGGTATTAACTGATGCGTTTTGAAAAAAACATGTTTTCCAATTGCAGGATCCCTTTAAGTGGTTAACCATTATACCAAAGCCTTGCATGAAAAATGCAAGTATGCGGTCTTAAAAAAATCCATCAAACATATTCTTTTTTTGCAGATGTCAACCAAGGCTTCAGGATACATATAGTATATTCAACTCTCTTTCAGTTAATATGCAGGAACAAGAAAAAAATAATATCAAAAGGAGAGGGTCTAATCAGGGTCTACCTTTGTGCTCATTTGATTAATTATTTATTGATTTTATTTCAGTCTTTAATTAAATGTTGTGTCTCTGAACTATCTCTAACCTCCTGTTTAAGCATAGTGCATGTGCTTTTCCTTGAGCAAAAAGCTTTAATATGGATACCCCAAAATGTTTGCCTGAGGCACTCCAACTGCCATTAAAGTGAATGATTGGCACGGTATAGTCCGAAAAAAACTGACTGATATATGTTATTTACGCTATATAATTTATTAATATACCAGAAATGTTTACTCCATGATAATACCCAGCTGGTCCAATCGAAATGTCCTTCAAACCTGACTTTTTTTGCAGTCAGCACTAACATAACTTTAGAATATACATTCTTTCGTTCACGTTTTGATCTGGGTACTTTCTTCACCGACGTGTTCAATACGATGTTTCTCAGGGACCCAAAATCGCAGCAGGCTTCTTGCTTTTAATCTTCACTGCACCTGGTGCTCCCAGCTGAGTGATGGAGCTTTCACATTTCTAGAAAGTTAAGTGCTGGAAGAGGTCATCAGTAGCAAAACTCAATAAAGCTCCAAGAAGTTTGATCTGTTATGAACAACTGACAAAGAATTTTCTAGTGATATGAAACGAGGAGGTCAGACGAAGGTTATGTTGAAATAAAAGGATACCCCTAAAACACTAGGGAAAGTTTACTTAACGTCTTTCTCCTAGGGTAGGGGGGTTATGGTTCATTCTGCATTATGGTTATAAAGACGAAGCATGGTTTTTCTTTTAACCCATTTGTTATGGCAACAGAATCAGCATTTAGTGATTTATGTTATTGTTTAGAATGTTTTTTTTCCACATACATATGTAGCAGATTTTTAAATCTACCATTGGTAGATGTACATGAATGGTTGGCAGATGAAGAAGAAAAGGCTTGCTAAAAACAGTCTCATACAAGGACAGCATTCAAAAATAGGCAGCATAAACTAATATAGCATTTTATTTGAATTTGTGACATGAAATAAATTATTCAGAAAAGGCAAAATAAGTCTAAGTACAAGGATCTTCTTTAAAATTGAGTGAAAAATAAATAAATAAAAGTCTAAGTACATGGATTTTCTTCAAAATATACTTCTTCAAAATAGACTGCTTCTTTTATAAAAACATGGACAGTCATTGGCCCTTCTGCTTTGAGTCATAACAGAATCATGTACAATGGCAGTAATGTTCAGTGCAGTAAGCTTAGAGAAAACAAGGCCCTCGTGATGTCCAAAATGTTTTATTTAATGGCGCTGCAGGTAGAACAATGAAATCAAATAATTGACTGGTTTGCCAGGGTTACCGCCCAGGTGGACAATGGAATTGCGATTATAATGAGTCAATATATGGGACCATATGATAAAATGTACAAAATTTACCCAAGTCTAGTGACTCATGGCTACCAATTGGCTGTAGATTCTACATTGTGCTTGGTTGGACTATGTACCAATATTAATAATAAACCCAATTCTACTAAGGAAAGTTTATATCCTTTTATGTTGTATTGACTGGTATGAGAGCGTTACATAGACTTCCATGATAGAGTCCAGCTGTTGAATGCCACAAGGTACTCCAATCCAATATATAAAGAAGACTTACATATTATTTTGCATGACATCATAGATAATAGATAAAAATATAATAGTTGGATTTTAGTTGGGTTTGCATTTATCAGGTAAATAGCTCTATAGCTGACAAAGGACATAGCAGATTCAAAATATGCCCTAAAAAAGAATTCAACTGCTATGGACATGGTACATGTTAACAGCTGATCAGTTTTCAGATAAATCCAAGGTTTGGATAACAATCCAGTTCTGGTTTTGCTAAATAACTTTCCCTTTTATACTATTTTTAGTTAGAGGCAGAATGTGGCCTTAAAAACAACAGAACGGCATCATTATCTCACTGGTGAAATGGGATTATTTGACAGCTCTGTTCTCAGTAAAACCGAGAAAAATGAGTCATCTGACAATTCTTTGTTGGGTATCGAGATATATTCTGATACCTCTCTCAACAGCTAAAAATATCAGGAAGGCCAAACGCACACGTGGGTGAATGTTTCCCGATGTTTATATCTGCCCTTAACAGAAATATACAATATTTACAAAGTTACATTATTCATTTTTTTCTTAAATAAGGAACAGAGCACAGATCAGGGCACTTAGTTATTGCCCACTTGCCACAACAAGTTCTTGGCAACACCATACCCACAACCATCAGGTAGATCAGCTGTTTCATATGACACTGCAACCACAAATATCTTTACAATATTAGCATTGTTGGCTCATATACATCTATCTCTCTCTCTCTCTCTCTCTCTCTCTCTCTCTCTCTCTCTCTCTCTCTCTCTCTCTCTCTCTCTCTCTCTCTCTCACTCGTACGTACGTCGTACGTGTATATATATGATGGCCATCATAGTAATTACTTTGCTTCACATTTACAGGGATGATCAACTATGATCATGGAGAAGAAAAATAGTATGGTATTCTAGTATGTACCAAAGCAATTTGTACTATAAACTAGAGATGCACAGCATCTAGTATTCTTTTTGGTATTCGACCAGGATTCTGCCTTTTTCCCTTCCCTTGTCAGAGATGGTCAGGGTTGCCAGGGTGACATTAGTGGAGGGGAAGGGAATGACCTCCACAAACATGTTCCTCTGGCTAAGTTTCTCAACCCAAACCCAACCAACAACCCACTAGTCTCCAGGTTTCCGAGCAAACCTGCCCATTACTTCTACATACTTTGAGGAAACTGGGCATTTACAGCATAGGATACTGTGGTGTCACTGTTTTCCAGAAGATTTTGAAAACATCCACATTTCCATTTCAAGTAAGCTTAAGGGGCATTATGAAGACAATGTATAAATATATAAGGGCTCTATGCAATAAACTATCTGATGTTTTATTACTAGTTGGTCCTTCCAACTCAGAAGTGGGCACCCATTCTGTTTAGAAGTATGGAGGTTCCATCTTAATATCATCTTTTTATTTTTTTACAGTGAGAACTGTGAAATTGTGTAATCTCTCCCTAATCAGTTCTAATCATTTCTACTGGCTGATACATTAGATAGCTTTAAGGGGTTGGATGGCTTTTTAGCAAGTAAGAGAATCGAGGGTTACTGAAAATAGCTCTTAGTATAAAGTTATCAAGGGACCGGTTCGATTGCCATCTTGGATCCAGTAAGAAATTTTTCCCCCCTTGAAACTGAAACGGCTTAAGATGAGTTTTTTTTTTGGCTTCCTCTGGATCAACTAGCAGCGAGGCATGTTGAACTCGATGGACAAGTCTCTTTCTCAGAAAAAAAAAAAAATTTACTCTGAAGAAAAAAACTATACAAAGAAAATGATTGTTTTCAAAATTAATAATTGGCTGGCATGATGTCCATTTAGTTTTAATTATTATCTAATGAGGATGAGTGCTGTAAAATTATTCTTAAACAAATGATTCCTTTTTAAATTGCTTTGCAAATTTTTCTCTAATGAACAGTGGGCTAAATTGTTACAAAGCAAAGATGCATTGGCTGCATTGGTAAGCAGCGTGCATCGTTCTCTGGGTATGAACAGCCACTGTCATTATACAGCTTAGCATGCGTGACACTGTACAGTCTATCAGCATCATTATATAGGAAGCTCCTTTTTTCTTCATCCTTTATAGATATCCAACATCACTATTCACAATCATGGACCATTCCGAGTGTACAGGCCCTTGTCATGATCAGAAACCAGAATGGTAATTTGCAATATTTACAATGTATAAACCACCAGGCCTTTTCTACAGCATGCAAAGAATGTTACAGTTGAGCATAATGTACATTGTTAGTGTAGAAAGCACCTTGATGTAAAATTCCCTTCTTTTGACATATAAATAGAATTGAGTGCCTGTATCTAAATCTAGGGCTGGCTTTACATTAAACAGAAGCATTTGGCTTGGGCCTCCTGCATCAGAGGGGCCCCCGGGGGAAACAGAGATAAAATAAAAAGGACATATTATATTCAGTGTGCATAGGATCCATTATCGGGTAACCAGTTATCCGGAAATATCCAAATAGTTAAATAATTGAAATTTTAAAAAAGTATTTCCTTTTATTTTGTAATAATAAAACAATACCTTGTACTTGATGTCAGCTAAGCTATAAATAAACCTTATTGGAGGCAAATCAATCCTAATGGGTATATTTAATATTTAAATGATTTTAACAGACATAAGGTGTGGTGATGCAAATTATGGAAAACCCCAGTTTTTTTTGGATTATAGGTTCCATACCCTATACAGCAGAGATGTAGCCTTCTAGCTCCAGTTATACTACAACGTCCAGCATTCCACCTGCAGCTTCACTCCTGCCTCTGTTAAATAAAGCATCTCATTCTAATTTTTGATGCCAAAAAAAAAATCACTTAAAAATGTAAATTGAGAATTTTTAGTCTATAATTTGTATCAACAAGACGGCAAGCTGCAAATCACTTTCTGAACATGCCCAAATGTGCAAAATTGTGTTCATATGAAGAAGCGTTATTTCATCAGAAATATATGATTTTCCTGTACACAGCCTGGGAATACGGTATGCATTTACATACAGATAGGCAGAGATTTACAAAGGGAAAGAAAGGCGATAGCACCGCTCTATGGAGGAGCATTCACTGGAATAAGTGGGAATTAATGATAATGGGCACTCCATCTGTACATCAAAACATACACACAATACCCAAGTAGAGCAAATGGGTCCCTTTGTATACATAAACCTTCACTGTTGTGAGCAAGGGGCTCTAAGGAACACCATCATTTAACCATTTCCTTGCCAATGAACCTCGTCGAAGCCTAACTAGATGCGTTAGACTGTAATTAGCTGCCCATGCTAGATGCCTGAAACCTCAATCACTTTTAATTTAACCCTTATTCACTACTTGGCAGACTAATAAGGAGGCATCTGCTCTAGTGGTGCCACTTATCAGCTGTGTATAAGCAATTCACCCAAACCCCACTCTGATTAAATGAATTACAATATTAATAGATGTCCCACAGCAATAAAAACAGGAATCCTAGTGTACTACCTTGGTCCTGGGCCTTCTCCAATAATGCCACTCACAATTTCATATCAGATGGCTACTGATTCACCAGGGGCCCCTTCAGGATGACCCCTGTTTACTCCGCCTTTGAAAGCTGCGCTCACATCCTCATGAATCAATTAACATCATCAGTTTATGTAAATGATATATTTAGAAAGGGCAGACTGTAGTCTGTAGAGGAGTCTGAGATATGCGGTTTTAAAAAAAAAAAAAAGGATTGCTAAGGGAAAGCAGCCCATGCCTATTTTTGTTTTTATTGAACAGTCTTATCTCTTATAATCGTATGTGCACAGAGAATTGTTCATTTCTCTCTTTGACACAGCATTATTGTTTCATTTTTAGCATCTAACCAACCAAGGACCCAGCCCGGCTGCATTCTATTTCTATACCTATGGCTGGAAATATCGTTTTCTACTTTATATATACAAGAGTCAACCTCACAAGGGCTTGAGAACATGCATAGGAGAACATACAATGAGTGCGGTGCTAGCAAAAGGTCAGCTCTAACCGAGCAGAGAATATTGCAATGACCCATTGGCCATGGCTGACTTACTATTGTAAAGCAATTCTTCGAAAGCTTATAATGGAGGAAATTCCAAGCTTTCAGTCACATAATAAAATCAGAACAACCCGAAGTTTCATTTGACTGTTCTTACGGTGCACAAGTAGAAAAGGTCACTGTGGGCCTATTGGTTTCTAGATCACTCCGCGGATGGGAGCAATTTGACTTGTGTCTATTTAAGTAGAATTTTACACTGGAACACAGGCAAGCTCCCAAAAATGTTAACTATACAGTTATATGCTTCATTTATATAATATATGGTGAATG
This sequence comes from Xenopus laevis, assembly GCF_017654675.1. NCBI lineage: Eukaryota > Metazoa > Chordata > Amphibia > Anura > Pipidae > Xenopus > Xenopus laevis. The sequence goes on along the minus strand of NC_054375.1, from coordinate 119,259,205 downwards.
GATTTTAGTTTAAATTCCTTTAAAGAAAAGAATATAGCTGCATAGTGTAACTCATTAACTGTCTGAAAATGTTAGCTATCACTGATTGGTTGCTATAGGTAACTGCCCATGGGCAAATTTGCCCAGTGTTGATAAATGAGTCCCATTGTCTGCCATATACTTATGTGTTGCTGGTGCCTTATTTGCACACTGACATTTATTTAGGGTCTGTCTTATTGGCAAGATGTGTAGTTAGATATGCACTTGTTCTTCTGATACCTTTTTTTTACTTTTGCACATGAATAGCTACCTGTAATTTTGCATTCCATCTGTCCAATGAGACACATATAATAGTGTATAAGGAACTTCAGACTTCCTGGTAAAGGAAACTTCTGATTTCTAGTTTATCACATTCTCTGAACAAATTCTTCACTGTATTGTATACACATACAAGATGTTGTCTTGCACCTTACCTAAAACTGTGCCCCACAAGGGGATATTGTAACAGAACCCGTTACTATTCCATTGGACCACCTGCCTGGACAGAAAGTCCCATATGCAGGTACCGTCCATTGTTTTTTTTTGGAAAAGCTTATTGGCCCTAGTGAAATGACGTGGGCCCTACCTTTCCCTCCCACTTCCTTTGAGAATATTCATATTGCACAAATGCACTCACTGATATATACTGAATATTATTCAGTATAAATCAGTGAGTGCATTGGTACAATATCAAATTTCCCAAAGGAAGTCTAACTAGTGAGTAAATCTAAAGAGTAAATCTACCCCTTTCGCTTAATGGAAAAATTCTCAAAACTGCTAAAAATTTGCAAAATGTCAATGGCCATTTTTTTTTCTCAAGTTTTTTCTCACTCCAAATATATTAAAGTCAATGGGCATCTTTTCTCACTTCAAATGCATTGAAGTGAATGTGTTTTTTTGTTGTTGTTGGCGAATTAATTTTTTGCAAATGTTTGCAGCAGTTTTGTGAAAATATCTGCCTATGGTGAATTGTGGAATATCACAGTGAATCCATGCTTGATGATAAAACTTGCTCATGATTTAATCTAACAAATATTAAGTATTATTCTGCTTAGAGGTGAAGGTTTCACTTGCAATAGTGAATAAGATAAGTAGCAATGCAAACTAGTGTTTGGAAAAGTTCTGGTAGAAATTCCAGTAAAACTTGACTGCAAAACTGAATGTTTGAGTGAAATGAACTATAACTTCTCCAGTTTCTAATTTTATTATAAATACCAATAATATGTTCTGCAGAGTCTATTAACATTTATACACTGAATGCCCATAGCGGTAAATAATGTTATATAATGTTATATGTCTCTGAAGGCTTATGTATAGGAGTTTGAGAAACACACGTTGGTGCTGGTCAGAACAATGGGAGCACCTGAGAGGAAAAGGGAAGACAAAGGTGAAAGCATAGAAAGGAAAGCATTTCACCTGTTCCAGAAGGATCATAATTCCATATACAGTCATTACTCTAACAAATGCCTGATACCATAGGCCACAAGACACAATTACAGTATATAGGAAAATCATGGCCTTTCTACTGTACATGTCATTTATAAGTTGTCTTAAAAAATCTCAAATGAAAATAATCTGATTATTTCTCTGCAAATAAATAGCAGATACAAATGACCTGTAACAGGGAAAAATCAGAGATGGAAATCAAAATCTGGAAACTTTATACACCAATGAATAAACATGTTCTTTTCTGCATTTTGGGGGCAGTATTACTCAATGACAACCAAAGATTTTACAGGGTTAACAATAATGGAAGTAGAAAGAGAAACACCAAGACAGGAAGGTGGCTTGCAAGCCTCGGCAGCTGATGAACAAAGGAGCAACCGTGAGCTGTAACCTCTTGGAGCTGCTGCCTGAAACATGACACATGTCAGCCTATGATAAATGGTGCAGAGTGTGTGCAATTTCAAGCGCAATGCCCCAGAGATGCGCGGGACCCCTCATCACAAATGTTATTGTTAAATTAAACCTTAAAGGAAGGATTGCAGATATGACCACTGTGTTGTGTTGCCTTTTATTCTTATAAGTCATGCATAGATAAAGGTTGCATAGGGCTTGTTTTGCTGTATCTTTCCTCCCACTTGATTGGAAGCAAGATATGCGCTCTTCTATTACTTTTCTTTTCCACACATGGCACTTTGAGATTATACTTTAAATTGGATGGTCAGGGTGATGCATTTAAAGCTCAGTAGACATATAAGTGCCAAGTCTTCCGAGTCTAATATGTCATCTTATCCCAGGGACACCGCAACATGAAAAGCAGGGATGTAATAATCACTTACGCTTGCATGTTACTTAATATCTTTAGTAACAAGAACAGCATTGTGCATAGGCACTGTAAGATCCTGCCCCCATATAATTAATATCTTCTGTTTGGTTTCTGAATGCTTGGAGTATGAATTTGCCTTATACTGTGATTAACATCAACACCCCAAAAGCAGGCTTTTAATAATAAGTAAGCACCAAGCACATACCAAGCACATACACATTGGCTCCAAGTTATTATTGCAGGTCATCTATTATAAATATGGGTAAACTACCCATCTAAAACTGAATCATTTTGTGATTTTGCGCCCATCGTTTTGCAGTAGGTTAAGATCAATTCATGGCTTAATTCAATTCAAGTCATTCTTAAAGGAAAACTATACCCCCAAAATGAACACTAAGCAACAGATAGTTCATATCATATTAAGTGGCATATTAAAGAATCTTACCAAACTGGAATATATATTTAAGTAAATCTTGCCCTTTTACATCTCTTGCCTTGAGCCACCATTTTGTGATGGTCTCTGTGCTGTCTCAGAGATCACCTGACCAGAAATACTACAACTCTAACTGTAACAGGAAGAAGTGTGGAAGCAAAAGACACAACTCTGTCTGTTAATTGGCTCATGTGACCTAACATGTATGGTTTGTTTGTGAGTACAGTGAATCCTACGATCCCAGGGGGCGGCCCTTATTTTTTAAAATGGCAATTTTCTATTTATGATTACCCAATGGCACATACTACTAGAAAAGTATATTTTTATGAAAATGGTTTATTTACATGAAGCAGGATTTTACATATGAGCTGTTTTATGCAATATCTTCTTATAGAGACCTACATTGTTTGGAGGGTATAGTTTTCCTTTAATCCAAGTTGAAACTAGCCATTGTCCAACCAGTGCCAATAATAGCTGGTCAGCAATGAAGCTACATCTTGGAAATCCAATGAAACAAAATAATGGGCCGAAACAAAGAATTTAATACCTAGAGGATCTCTTGCAGGATGATACATTCCTCACGTATGAAGGACTTCAATCTAAATGTACTTCTCAGAACTTACCACTATTGAGGTATTTCCAGATCTGACACATATTCAAGTCTCAGTTTGGAAAATTGTCCCCTGCCTAAACCACACTAGTAGTGGAAGAAACTGGTATCCAGACCAACCTTCTGGTAACTGCCCCCTGGTAACTGCAATGGCAAGCAAATATCCCTGACCTTGTCTATGATGACTGGGACAAGGATACAGAGACCATGTATACCATGTCAATAACTATGCGAGATAGACTAATTTAATATAAAGTCTTTCACTATCTTTATTCAACTCCCCTAAAGCTTAAAGCGATGGACAAAAGGGATGTTGATTCCTGTCCAAGGTGCAGCACCCCCACGGCTAATTTTTTACATATGATCTGGGTCTGCCCAGCAATAGCTGCCTTGTATTCTCAAGTAACAGCCTCATTAGTGACTTGGCTAGATTTTCCACAAGTACTATCCCCCACAGTGTGCCTCTTGGGTGTAGTGAACCACTTAGTGCCCACCGCCCATGTTTTATGCTTAAAAATGTATAGTAATGCACTGGATGGGGCCCACCTCTGAAACACAGGACTTCTAGTAAATACCTAAGATTACATTTTCATATGAAGCTAGAGGTAATGCCAGTAAATTTGACAAAGTATGGTGTCCCTGGTAAAAATCAGGCCCAGGAGCAGCCCCAAGCGATAAGGATGCTATTGAATGATGTATATTATCTTCATCTGTATCATTTATTGCACACTGTTAAACTGTGAATGTTGCTACTAATTATGGATGACATTCAAACAAAACCAATGACAACTATTGACTCAAGAGACATGTTTACTGCTTTGTTTGTTTTGGTTAAAAAAAAATAAACTTTTACCTTTAAAGAAAGTTAAATCACTTGGCTAGAGGTAGTATGGCTTGCCTGTCCATCTCCTAAATTAATCTGGGCAAAATATATAAACATAGCAATCAATAGCTTTGACCAGTCTCATGCAGCAGAATGGTGAAACCAAATATCTGATTGGATGCTCATTGTTATTGTTTATGATAACCACCTTACATGATGGATTGCTTTCTATATTCTAGAGTTATTGCTCTGACTAAACTGCAGCAAATTTGCACCACCCTTCTATATGATCCCTTAATCATAGAAAATAGCACTGATTAATGTTCCATATAAAAATTACATATTTTAGCCAATCTTTCCACTTTGTTTTAGAGAAGGTTGAGCAAATGATTTAAATATAACTTGTTGCCAGCAATGCATGGTGGTTTTATCCATGTGAATGCATTTTGTTTCCTAACAGACATGTATATGTCAATGCACAAAGGGGTTTATTTAATGACAATAGCTAATTTACACTAGTCCAGTAACTCATAGCAACCAGTCACAGTTTTCATTATTTTTCTTGCAGCAGCTGAACATAGCAAATCACTGATTGGTTACTATTACTTGTTACCCAGTATTACCGTCAAGAACAAATACCCACATTTGCCCAGGGTTATTAAGAGAGCCTGATTCCCACATACAGCCAAAGAAGAGAAGTATAAATTCTATTCCATGGCTGCCCTGATGATTTACAGTATGTTATTCCCACACCTGGTGGAGCGATAGGATTTAGAAAGATTAGTGGGTTACCTTTGCGTGTCATCCTCTCCCACTTTCATTTGACAGAGTCTTTCATATTAAAGTGTTTAGGAACCAATTTGTTTAAAACAAATATTGGTTCTACTCATTTAGCCATCATGACAAATAGACCAGAAACTTTTAATTGGATCCAAGCCATTGGAGATCAGCAAGGGTTCCCACAGACACAGATGAGAGACAGTGGGGGATCTGCATACACTTTTGTATTTATCCAATAATATTCATAATAATGTCTTTTAAAAGTTTGCAAATACAAGACTGTGGCTAGCAGCATCAGCAAAATATGGACACCCAGTGAGCAAAAACATGATGTTTGCTTGAGCATACAGTATCTATTGTCTTTCCTTTTGCTCTTTTCTTCTACTCCCTTTTTGTTTTAATGTCTCTGCAGTGATGACCCCTGTACAAGGATGTGCATTCTTTGGATCATGGCTTGTAATGATTGTAACCCACTTTGAGCAGTGACCTCTCACCTTCTGCAGCTCTGTGTGATAACATGGTAATGTGTTTGTTTGTCATGCCGTGAAATGTATAGTTTATTGGCCACATACATTGGTGAAATAATATGACATATGTAAGTCCGGCATAAAAAAATGTTTATGCCTTTACTTTAATGTGTGAACCCATTACAAGCTTTAAAAAAGCAAATGCCAAATACCAGCATGATGATACATAAGATAAGCATTCTGGTTAGGTAGTTATTTTCTGCCGATAAGAATACATAAGGAGAATAAAGGGGAGTTCACTATTACAATAACTTTCCAATTCACATGCAAATCATCATGTTTTTACCCATAATTCAGCATTGTCCCCATAATTCCAGCATATTTTGGGCAGTGTTCTCACTGCATCTGCCAAAATTGTGCCCGACGGGTAAAAATGGACACAATTGTGCTTGGTTTTGATGCAAACTGGGTACAAGTTTCAGTTTCAGCATTTCCAGAGTGAGGGTTACATAACTTCCAAAAGTGTATTTGCAGCTGATTCATTGGGTGCAAGTCTGGGGAGAATATTAATGCAACCCTGGAGCTTCCACCAAGTCCAGGATGGTGGTAGATCCAGGTCCCCCAGCGCCCATAGGCTCAATTGTGCATAATTCATCAGAAGAGTCATTGGTAATCATGGGAAGGCACAGGAGCATGTTTGGAGGTGACTGCCTTAGTGAATTGTGTCAATTTTAGAGCAGAAAGTATTAACAGCCATGGCTTATGTTGCTCAGAAAATAATAATCAACAGGAACAGTACTGTAACGTTTTATCTTTTTCATGGTCCCCCTTTAAATAATGGTTTTATATATATATATATATATATATATATATATATATATATATATATATATATATATATATATATATATATATATATTTACAACATCTTGCTTCTTTGGTTATATTAACTCTAGAGTATAGATTTAAAGCAGGGAAATTAGTCACAAAATGAAGTTTTTACAAGCAGCAATAATAGTTGCTGATACAAGATTCCAAATTTACTTTACAGGTTTAACTTGGTTCTTCTGTTTGAGCTGTTTACATTTTATTGATGCCCTATAGCCTTAGCACGCTATGAAATTTCAGAATTGCATGGTTTTAATTTGTACAGGGCCAGCAAGTTGCTTCCTAATGGCATTTTTGTGCCTGACGGGTGGTTCTTCATTTAATTTGGATAAATACAGTATTGGGCAATGGCGGCAATGTGCTGTGCACCAATTAAACACTGAGTTCCAGCATATGAAGCCAGAGATGCCAGGTATGTAAGTGAAGTTTCATTTTTTTTTCTATGATGCGGTTTGTTTTCACTGTAGTGTGGATGGAAAATAAGCTGGTACTGTATTGATATACAGTTATACTGAGACCGATATAATATAGTAGGATATATCAATGATTTAATTTAGAATTGTGCTAAACCAGTATGATTTGGGGAAAAAAGATATTTCTAACCAATCAGGGCACACAAAATTTTAACCCACAACAGGCAATCACATGTTTGACTGAAGCCATGTGCTCCCTGACCTTTCCCCACCCAGACTGATAAGTAAAAAGCAGATTCAGGGGTCGTGGGCCTGGGGTGTGTTTGCCCCTAATGCATCAGCCCTAGTTACATAGTTAAATTGGGTTGAAAAAAGACAAAGTCCATCAAGTTCAACCCCTCCAAATGAAAACCCAGCATCCATACACACACCCCTCTCTACTTTTAATTAAATTCTATATACCCATATCTATACTAACTATAGAGCTTAGTATCACAATAGCCTTTGATATTATGTCTGTCCAAAAAATCATCCAAGCCATTCTTAAAGGCATTAACTGAATCAGCATCACAACATCACCCGGCAGTGCATTCCACAGACCTCACTGTCCTGACTGTGAAGAACCACCTACGTTGCTTCAAATGAAAGTTCTTTTCTTCTAGTCTAAAGGGGTGGCCTCTGGTACGGTGATCCACTTTATGGGTAAAAAGGTCCCCTGACATTTGTCTATAATGTCCTCTAATGTATTTATAAAGTGTAATCATGTCCCCTCGCAAGCGCCTTTTTTCCTGGACCCCTCAGTCAAACACAGAATATAAATAGAGAAGCCAAAAAAAAAGTTATTATTCAAATCAAAATTCAAGTATAAATGATATACTAGTGAATAGGTTAGCTACAAGTTGTATGCATAAGGAAATGCCAGGGTGAATTGGCAAAATTATATAACCAATGACACTGTAGGCCTGAAGGCTGTACATCCCAGAGAAAGAAACAGCAACGCAATCATTAGAACACTTTTCATAGAGAATAAAAAAAAGAAAAATTTGATGGTGACAATATGGGACCAAAAAGTATACATTTAGTGCTATTTTACATTTAGTGCTATTTTAAATGGAATCACAAGTGCAAAGCATTGATGCATAAATGGTGCTCACTAAGGTACTTCTACCTATACACACTCCTAAGCACTTTGTGGCACCCACATAAACTACATGCAGTTGAAAGCAAGCTGCAAAGTACAAGCAAAACAGATTGCAGGAAACCCTGCAAATCAACACCTGTCTTGAATACCTTTAATTCTAGGGTTTCCTAAGTGAGTTGTGCAAAAACGACTAAGTGCGTTAGATATAAATGCCCTTATTGACGCCACACATCGGAAATAATGCTAATTACACATAAATGCATCAAGAAAAATGTAAGTTGTAGCATAAGCTATGTAATGGGTACCTACAATGTCTAGGATTCTTTAAAAAATGGTACATTATGGGAAAAAAAACATGATGATCTGTGCCCATATTTTCTGCTATGTACGTTGCACTCACTTCATAAATAAGCCCTCAAGATCTGTAGCAATTACATCAAGTTAAAACTGAAAATGGCATTGGCAGAACCTGGTGCTAATGTGATCTCTTATTTAAAATAGGTCTATTTATAGAGGTGTTACAACCAGTGGCTGAAATATGTGCTCAGCCGTCCCCTGAAGGCAATACAGTATTCCACCCCATCACAGGTAAATGAGGATTAAAATCCTAATTGCAAAGGGAACACAGGCAGAGTAATTGTGTGGGGGATCTCACACCTTTATCTCAACAACACTTATGTCAAAGTTGTTGTTAATTGAAGTCAGACAAGTTAAGGAAAGGACTAGATTTGACCACGTTTTACCACTGGAAAAAAAAAACTGATTAGAACCTTCTATTAAAAGTAACAGAGATGAATATTCTTCATGGAGGCAGAACTCTTCAAAAACAGAATGTGACTTGTGCCTCATCGGAGACATGCACCATATTTGTTAGTTATCTTCCTTTTATTTTTCTTTATATAGGTTTATGGCTATAGTTTGATGTATAGAGAAATAAACTAACACCTTCACAAGTTAATTTACAGATTTGTAATAACAAGGTTTAAATAGAACTATATAGATCTATCCCCCACTTGCACAAAAGCCTATGGGTAGTGTAGTGTGTCTATCAAGGCAAACCATATTGCACCTCCTGCTCTTTCGCTTATATACAGATATATACCAAATGAATGATCTGCACACACAGTAAGCTAGCCTATTTTACTCTCTATTTAACAACAACTGATGACAAATTCTGCATCCAAACAGCACATTGAGCACCTCTTTATGCAATTGGATCTTGGACTTTCTGTCAGAGAGGCCTCAGTCTGTTCATATCGGTGACAACATTTCCAGCACCATCAGATTGAGCACAGGAGCTCCTCAAGGATGCGTTCTCAGCCCGTTGTTGTACACATTGCTGACACATGACTGCATAGCTAGACACAGCTCAAACCACATCATCAAGTTCGCCAATGACACGACTGTAGTGGGGCTCATCAGCCACAACAACGAGTCGGCGTACAGAGATGAGGTTCAGCAGCTGGCGGTCTGGTGCAGTGAGAACAACCTGAATGTGGATAAAACGAAAGAGATGATCGTTGACTTCAGGAGAACTCGCCCTGCTCACATACCACTCAACATCAACGGCTCCACGGTAGAGATAGTAAAGAACACCAACATTCCTGGAAGTCCACATGTCTGATGACCTCACCTGGACCACCAACACCGCCTCCATCACCAAAAAGGCTCAGCAGCGTCTTCACTTCCTAAGACGACTGAAACGGGCCAGCCTACGCCTCCCACCTTCAAAGTGTTCTACACCATAGAGAGCGTCCTGACGAGCTGCATCTCCGTCTTTTACAGTAGTGACAGCTCTGCTGACCAGAAAAGTCTACAGCGGACTGTCAGAGCAGCTGGCAACTTCATTGGAGTGACTCTTCCATCACTGCAGGACATCTTCCCCAAGTGCTGTGTAAGAAAGGCCTCCTGCATTGCACTGGACTCCACACACCCCTCACACGGACTGTTCACGCTGCTCCCATCCGGCAGACGTTTTCGCAGTATTAAAGCCCGAACCACTAGGCTGCGCGAAAACTTTTTTCCACAAGCGATCAGACTCCACAACTCACTGCCTGCCCTCCCACTACATTCCAGACACACCTGAACTGTGAACTTAACTTTGTGAACTGTAATTTATTTGCATAATTCTAAAGGTTTACACATGTATATATTCAATTTCTGACAATATATTGCACATATCAAATGTTTACATATTTATTGTGTATTCTAAGTGCCTTTTTGTGATATGTACTAGCTGGAGCCACGTTGTCTCGTCTCATTGTGTATTCGCATACTGCGGAGATGACAATAAAGTTTACTTTGATTTTGACATACTGTATATTTAAAAGTGAGATTTGCAAAACCAGCCTACACGTGAATGAAAAAGTTATCTACAACACAACAGAAATTCTCATTCTGGCTGATGGTGCCATGTTGTAATTGTGCAATAGTCAGGGCCATCAAAAGCTGCATGCTTATTTTGGGAATTTATTTGGGGTTTTATACAATGAAGTATAATTCCCTGGGAGAACCTCAGCTGAGAAACTGAACCTCAGGGGTGGAGAAAATTACTTACTGGTAAACATGAATCATACTTGAATATTTAAAGCAGAAGTTTGGCATGCTTTTATAAAAAGAAAATACGACTCCCAGCCCCCCCCCCCCATAGGATGAACCAGAGGAGAGAAGAATGGAATGGCAGGGCCCTGTCCATAATGAAACAGTCTGGTCCAGATCTCCCCTAAGAAGATCATCTTTAACTTTACCAAATTTAATTGTTTGCCCTTCTAATGATGGTGGATTCTAATGTGTCCCCTGTCATGCCCTAAAAATAGAGTTAGTTCATCAGCAAGTGCTCAGTTGATTGTAGCCCAAGAACACAAGGCTTCTTGACTAGCCCTATAGTGAATGGACAGGAGCCAGCAGATATTATGTATTAACATAGTGATAGTGGAATGAGACGAACAGCTGTGCCTCCATGGCTATTAAATGAGCTGCCCATCTATTACTCTCCTTGAAGTCCTGAAATGAAATATGCCTAGTACATGGTCACCTAGCACATACATGCACATATTTGCATGGGGCGGCTGTTGCTTTTATTTTGCCAATATTCTGTACCACGTCAAGGAACCTCTATTGTCTTTTCCGCTGTAATAAATGATAATAATTAAAGCCAAATACACAATAATTAGTCACACTAGGTTTACCCATCTGGTGTACCTGCATAACATCACTCTGTCTTTGAAACTGGTGACAAGCAGCATATTGTAGCTCATCCTGGAAAAGCAGTTTGCGAAGTAGAAGAAAAGGGTCGATAGGGAAGGTTGTGAGAGTTCAGTCAGGAGCTGACATTGGTGAACAAAAACAGAAAACTAGAATATTTGTTTTCTGGTTTCATTCTTGCTTTTCTATGATTTTTAGCTAATTTCACAATCAATGTTTAAAGCAACAGTATTTGTGTATGCAAGTGCTATACTCCACAAGACAAATTGTATAATGGATCACCTTGCCCATGACTCTGTAAGCTCCTTGAGACGATAACCCCTCTTATACAAATAATATCTCACATCATTGTGAATTTCGGGATATCTGAAAAAGACATTGATTCAAATAAAAAGATGAAGGCACCTGCTACCAACTTTTCCAGCATTTCAAATGAGAACCTGGAGAATTGTCCAAACTGTTATCCAATGAAGGGGAAATACAGAAACGCTGAGAACGTAGATTTTGACCCTAGCAAAGTCACTAGCATGCTTCTATTTATATAGGTATATTGAACCACGGGGTACACACCACTTATCCAGGTTTGCAAGAATGCAGTAATAGGACCAAGTAGGCTTAATGCATAGTTAAAAATAAAGGTAATACAGTTGATAGAGTCAGTTTCTGACCTCTGTGGAGGCGATTCATTTAGTTGTTGGATGATGTTGAGTACTGTAATCCTATAGGGGGGTTGTGGATGCACACCTGAGGCCAATTTCAAAAAGTTTAAAGCCCTGTCTAAATAATTAAAGTAAATATGCAAGTGCATGTAATTTTGAAACAGGGTTTTTTTTTGTTACAAAGTTATGATCATAATTAGTGATTTGGTCGAATTTGCACCGTTTCGCAGAAAAATTCGCGAATTTCGCGCGAAATTCGCGAAACGGCGAAAAATTCGCGAAACGGCGCCCGTTTTTGACACTGGCGTCCGTTTTTTCAAAAAAAAACAATTTTGACGCCGGCGAATTTTTCCCGCAAATTTTCGCGGGCGTTTCGCGAATTTATTCGCTGGCGGCGAATCGCGCAAATTCGCCGCGAATTCGTGCCTGGCGAATAAATTCGCCCATCACTAATCATAATATTGATAAGCCACCATACCACGTCAAGGTAAAACCCCACATGGTGGTCCCTAACTTATTTATCTCTAATCATAGTAAAAAAGGAATATTACCTCTCTGTAAAGTACCAATTCTTAATACTACCCATTGCATTGTATGTGTACACAAGACACAGAGCAGTATAGGGGTCATCACGACTGGTCCAGCCTCATTATCCTTACTTATAGATGTCCATATGACTATTTACATTAACAACGGAATAATTTTCAGACATGGGTCCTGCTCAGCATCGCCTGTAGTACCGCTTCTCCTTATTTTTTTTCTGCCATAATTGAGGCAACAAAAGGGAACTTGCTTTCATCTGTACATTGCTTCGTTCTTCTTATCCGTATTTATACTATTAATGATGAGGGTGGGTGCCTTTCCCTTTGGAAATACATTAAAGCTACAATATTATTTATACAATGGAAAAGCATTATTGACTGTTTGTACCTGTATTTATTCTTTGTCTGGCACCATACAGCTTAAAACACTATTGATCTATGCAGAAAAATGTTCTTGTGATTTTGAGCGGCTGTATGTTATTTTTTTGCTCATTATAAAGCATAAGCTTGAAATTTGCACACATTAGGATTGCGGCGTGTGTGTGTGTTTGCATGTGCTGGTCTTTATAATTTTATTTTTTAATTACTGTGTTCTACATCTTTCTGCATCTGGTTACATACTGGGTAACAGGGAGGTAAGTTACTATACTATTTATTACTATTCTACATATTCTGCTATGTTCTTTGCAGTTTGTCTTAATGTCCCTCTGGATACCAGAGTTTGCTGTACTAACTCACACTAGAATTGCATGTAACTAGAAAGCAGCGTGCTCAGTAGGAACTCTGCAGCTTTACAATAACCTGCTATTTTTGTAGACATGCAGACAGATATTTTTTCTGTATTTCTTAATGCTAACTTCTTAACTGCAGGCCCCTGCTTGCATACCTACAGTTCCACTATTCTATTAATAAAGAGCCGCCTGGACTATAACATGGAGATATCTATTTGCATCAGACAGAAACAGATGGCTCAAGATGAAGAAGCTGGAAAGAGATTGAGTAGGATCATTGTGTCTGTGCACAGTGGGGTTTACCCTAAATAATGGACTTACATGCTGTATGCCAGCACATATGCATGGTATATTTTACTAAAGAAATAATGATGTTTGTAGAAGAAAAAATGGCAATTTACCAATTTATTTTTTAGAGGGGGAAACAGTGTTGCAGAAGCAGGTATGGGATCCCTTATCAGGAAACACTTTATGCAGAAAGCTCTAAATTACAGGAAGGCCATCTGCCGTAGAGTCCTTTTTAGGCATATATTACAAAAGATTCCCTTTTCTTCTCTAATAATGAAACAGTAGCTTGTACTTGATGGATACTAAGCAGAATAAATCCATATCGGTGGTATTTACAATCCTATTGGGTTTATTTAATGTTCAAATTTAGTGATGGGCCAATTTATTCGCCAGGCTTCAATTCGTGGCGAATTTGCGTGATTCGCCGCCGGCGAATAAATTCGGTAAACGGCTAATTTTTCAGCAAAGCGAAACGGTGCAAATTCGCCCATCACTATCAAATGATTTTTACCAAACTTAAGGTAGGTTGATACAAATTACTGGAATATTCTTTATCTGGAAAACCTCAGGTCCAAAGCATTCTACATAACAGATCCTATACCTATATTAAGTTGGAACTGTTATACTGTAGGAGATTCAGCATGTGCACAACTGCAGTTCCTGAAACACATCCTGAGCAAAGTTACCCATGGGCAGTAACCCATGGCAACCAATCAAATTGCTGCTTTCATTGTTCTACTTGCAGCTGGCTTTAAAAAGCTAATCACTGATTGTTTGCTATAGGTAACTGCCCATGGGCAAATTTGCAGAATGTTGATAAATGAGCCCCACTGTCTTGCAAGGGTTCTCTGTGCTGACTCTTGAAATTTTGTTTCAGAGTTCCAGAGAACAACTTTAGCTCATCCCCAGTGCTATTTTGCACATAGCTGCACCAATACAGACGTACAACACATAGCATGCTCCATTGGTTGACCATGGTCCATGGTGTAGAGATATCTAGCATGTCAAGAATCATGTTGTGACCTGTAGGGATTTTAATAAACCGGAAAATATTTACTTAACTCAAAGTTAAAGGGATACTGTCATGGGAAAAATGGGGAAATTTTTTTCAAAACGAATCAGTTAATAGTGCTGCTCCAGCAGAATTCTGCACTGAAATCTATTTCTCAAAATAGCAAACAGATTTTTTTATATTCAATTTGGAAATCTGACATGGGGCTAGACATTTTGTCAATTTCCCAGCTGCCCCATGTCATGTGACTTGTGCCTGCACTTTAGGAGAGAAATGCTTTTTGGCAGGCTGCTGTTTTTCCTTCTCAATGTAACTGAATGTGTCTCAGTGAGACATGGGTTTTTACTATTGAGTGCTGTTCTTAGATCTACCAGGCAGCTGTTATCTTGTGTTAGGGAGCTGCTATCTGGTTACCTTCCCATTGTTCTTTTGTTTGGCTGCTGGGGGAAAAAAGGAAGGGGGGAGATATCACTCCAACTTGCAGTACAGCAGTAAAGAGTGATTGAAGTTTATCAGAGCACAAGTCAGATGACTTGGGGCAGCTGGGAAATTAACAATATGTCTAGCCCCATGTCAGATTTCAAAATTGAATATATAAAAATCTGTTTGCTATTTTGAGAAATGGATTTCAGTGCAGAATTCTGCTGGAGCAGCACTATTAACTGGTTCATTTTGAGAAAAAAAAATTTCCCATGACAGTATCCCTATAAGGTTGGTTATAATTTGACACGTCCCCTTATCCAGAAAATATATTGACCAGTACTTTCAGTAGCAGGAGGGATGTATATTAAAATAAGCCACCTTAATGATAGTTAAAGGATGACAATGTATTCGCTGCCCCCTTATTTGAATTGCTGCCCTCTTGCCCCCCCCCTTAATATTTATGGGGTGAAAAAAGTTTATCTTAATTGGCTTTTAAATTTTTTTGGTTTTGTTTGGCATAAAAGACAAAAAAGTGGTCATTTGCAGGTCAAGGCTGCAGTATTGAAAACAGAGCAGAACATGGTGTGCAAAGTGCAAAAACTTGACGGATTTCAGACTTCTTTTGCACTTGCATAGTAATAACCCCCAAACACTAATTCACTATAGTATGTTCTTTAATATCCACTGCCTTTGGGGACAAAGTGTTGTGAACTTGGCTGTGCCAAATTAGTAATGAAGCTCTGTGTATTTGAGAAAAACAACAGCCCCCTATAAAATGAAAAGGCCATAAAAATATCATACTCGCAGACTTACTCCTGTATCTCATTATAAAAAATGACAATCCCATTAAACCGAATAATCTGACCCTTTTTCCCCTATAAAGGTTGAGGGGCAGAATGAAAGAATTGACAACTGGAATAAATGACGCCGGGATCTCGAGTGCCGGTGTGACAGATTTGCAAATATTCTTTGATTACAGTTGAAGGAAATATAAAGTTGATCATAATTCTTTTAAAGAGCAATATGTGGGCTGCCCATCCGCTGAGATAGTACCCCAAGGAAGGAGAACAAAATGAACAGCCAGGTAAGGGTAAAACATCTTCAAAACACTAAACTTTATTATCAGTTCCCTTCATCTCTTCAGAGAGTGCCATTGTGGATGGTTACCATGGTAATGCAGGTTTGACCTCTTGCTAAGCTAGGAAAGGTAAAAAAAAAAAAAGGATCCCTTTAATGTGGGCTGAATATCAGACAGTATGTCCAAATCCCTTTGCTGCAGACAAGGGCCTCTAATGCACTTCAGACCTTTGTCTCAGGGATAATGTAAAAAAAAAAAAAAACACTGATAAAATAATATACCCTGTTTTAACTGGAAAGCCTATTTTTTTTTTTTATTCCAGGGATAATCATAGACTGTTACCTTCAATGGCAGGAACAGAGTTAATGTTTTGGCTCAGGAAACTCTGCCTTGAATGAAAGTATTTTGATTCAGTTCATTAGAATGGAGCTAATCGCCTGTCCAGCCTGGGTAAGACGCCTTACCACATATTAAGAAGGGGCCAACGTGTCTAAATCACTAGTTTAAACATTAATAATAGACCATCGTCAGGAACTTAAACCCACAGCGCTGCAGTGCATAACTCAGCCCAGGCCATAGAGAAGTGGGATTGACAGGAAAAACCCTATTACTATTTTCCCAGAACTTATAATTTGCATCTGGTGCACTTCCTACTGCTTCAGCCATAGCAATGGCTCCTTTTAGTTTCTCTCTCTCTCTCTCTCTCTCTCTATGTAAAGCCACGGGCAGGAAATCAAAATATTGATTGAGCTTAAACTTAAACCACATTACAATCCATTATTGGTTTCCCGGCCATATGTGCAACTGTAAAGGGTAAATTCATTTATATTCATTAATATGTTCAAGTCCCTGTCTCCAATAAACAGCTGTTTGTAATGCTGACAGGGGTAGATATAGAGGCATACAATCATTGACCCAAATAATTAACCCTTGCTGCACTGGAGAGAATTGCTTTGAGCTTCACCCCTGATTTAAAACAAAAGTGCAGGAATATGCCGGAATAGGCTAGAATATTGTCAGATCACAAATGGCTAACCTGCTACCCTGCAGGTACCTACGACGGAACATGGTACACTGATAATTCACTGAATGATGGGCATTGTAATTCCAGGACATGTTACAGATTGGCTGTTCTAAGTAAGACTATCTGCACAAAAATGACTGGGAAGTCCCCTTAATTATTTTTAAGCAGGAACGTAATAAAAATTTAAAATGCCATTTTTGTGGATGTTTAGCACTGCTCCCAATGTAAAATCATTCACTGGCAAATAGCACATTGCGCAGTATAACTAAACAAAGGTTTAGCTTTAAAGGAACAGTAAAGTCAAAAAATGAAAGTGTGTTAAAGTAATGAAAATATAATGCAGTGTTGCCCTGCACTGGTAAAACTGCTGTGTTTGCTTCAGAAACACTACTATTGTTTATATAAATAAGCTGCTGTGTAGCAATGGGGGCAGCCAATCAAAGGAGAAAAGGCTCAGGTTACACATCAGATAGCAAATAAGCTCTGTCTGTCTAATGGTGTTATCTGTTATCCATTAGTTAACATGTGCCATATAGCCGTTTTTCAATTTCCGCCATTGCTACACAGCAGCTTGTTTATATGAACTATAGTAGTGTTTCTGAAGCAAACGGATCAGTATTACAAGTGCAGGGCAACAGTACATGATATTTTCATTACTTAAAAACACTTTCATTTTTTGGTGTTACTGTGTGAACTGTTGACCTGCACTGGTAAAAAGGATGTGTTTGCTTCAGAAACACTACTATAGTTCATATAAACAAGCTGCTGTGTAGCAATGGCGGAAATTGTAAAACAGCTATATGACACAGGTTAACTAATGGATGACAAATAACACCATTATGTTCTATAGAGCTTACTGCTGTGTAACCTGAGTCTTTTCTCATTTGAATGGCTGCCCCCATGGCTACACAGCATCTTATTTATATAAACAATAGTAGTGTTTCTGAAGCAAACACAGCAGTTTTACCAGTGCAGGGCA
Organism: Xenopus laevis; assembly: GCF_017654675.1. Classification (NCBI taxonomy): domain Eukaryota; kingdom Metazoa; phylum Chordata; class Amphibia; order Anura; family Pipidae; genus Xenopus; species Xenopus laevis. The sequence goes on along the minus strand of NC_054375.1, from coordinate 119,241,423 downwards.
ACACTGCATTATATTTTTATTACTTTAAAACACTTTCATTTTTTATTGTTACTATTCCTTTAAATATTTTATCACAAAAAACACTTTGCAATTGTGAAATTTATTACATATACTGCGATTGTTCGCAAAAGCCATTTAGTCACAAATTTTGTGAAGTTGTTGAGCTCTGTAATCAGTCAAAGAGGAAGCAAACATGGTTACTAACGCTCGCAAGCGCAGGTTTTTTGCACTTGAGCATCAGAGTGGTTTAGTAAAGGAATGGTTACATAGTGTTCCCACACAGAACCACTGTTTGGCATTATGTAAGACAGATATTCCCACCAGCCCACCTTAATTTTTCTTGGAGCCTAGGCTTAGTTGTAGGAATGCTTGCCAAGGGGGTTGAGGGTATATCCCCTAGGATAAAAGCAAAAGGGTGCTGATGCTGTTTAGTGGTCTCCTCACTAATGGGGTCCAAGGAGATGGACACTATTTATGGCCACCTGCTCTTACTTGCCCACCTAATACCACTGCAGAAGGTGGCCCATTACATCCCAACCTGGTGGTCCATCTTTTTCTTGGGGTAACAGGGAAGGAGCTTGTTTTTTTTTCCAGGTATACAGTTTCATAGAGCCTGCTCATTGACACCACAATGAGCACCCTTCGCAGCTATAGTCAGGTGATGCCACTGGTGGCTAATAAAAGGGCAACCAAGTTTGGGAGTTTTACTTTGAAAGCAGCAACTGAGTTGGAGGAAATAAAATAGCCCCTTTGTAAAATGTATAACAAAGCAATAGAACTTTTAATGAATCAGATGCAATTTGAGTGTAGGACTGGCCAGATATGGGATGACTTTGACACAGTTGGCCAGCTTAAATATATTGCAATATATGGACAGACAATCCCTGTTTTGTTTAAAGGGTAAGGCATTTTTTAGTATCTGTATGCCCAAAATGTCTCTGTCTTAAATATATTGATAATAGGTTGAGTGCAGAGGACCTTTTGCATTTGTCTATACTGCTAAAAAGTATATTATTATGAAAATGTTTTATTTACACGAAGCTGGGTTTTACACATGAGCTGTTTTATGCAATCTCTTTTTATAGAGACCTACATTGTTCAGGGGTATAGTTTTCCTTTATGTTCCTGGAAAAGAAACAGTTAAAGAAATGTCCTTTCAAAGCAACATTTAGGCTGGATTAATCCTAAAAGGGGAAGGCCTTGAATGGAATTCCCCTGTGGAATAGGCAGGAGACTTACATACAGAGCAATTGTAGGTGCAGATGCTTCACTGTGTCTGCTCACCAAACTCATCTTGATTAACCTGTTTGCACCTATTAAAACACATTCTCCAGACTTCCATATCATACACTCTCTGAGGATTTAAGGTCTAGTGAAATGTCTTCCTTTTCTACTCTCCCCCCCCCTTTTCCCTTTGCCTCTCCAGTGGCATTTTCCTTATTGTTCATGCAATTCATTATGAGGACTTGATGCAAATTTCCAAGTCTGTTAAATACATTTGTCAAACCTAATTCTGCATGTGAATTGGTTATAATTACAATGAGCCAAGGTGTAGCTACTGATTTGTCATGACTGAGCTAAAATCTGGCGGGCTGCAGCATCTGTATATCCCCAGTTCACATAGCTAGAAAAGGTCAAGCAAATGTTAGAATTCTTGCACAAAACCCCCCAATATCTGTGTCAATACTTAGCATCTTCTAAGGAAAAACAGTTTTGTGCTGACATTAAAGTAGCAAAAGTCTGCTCTCGTTAAGTGTTTTCCACTTAATTTTTTTTGTGTCTTAAAAGGACTGGACCCTTGAGACATATCACTAGCCAGAACTGGGTGTTTTAAAATGTCATACTGATTTTTATGTTATTAAATTGCATAATCTATGTGAACTTTAATCTACATCAGGACCATCCACTTTGTGGTCCATTATGCAAACAGTCTAGTTTTTGATATTACTGTTCTATTTAATATTTTCTTTTTTTTTTACCTTCTTTCCACAATGTTCTACATCATACCCTGAGTGCCATTGCAACAGAATCCATTAGAAGGTCTGGATCTCCTATATCATTCATCAGGAAGGACAAAACTCAAGCAGCAATTACTGCAAAGTGTGTTTATTTACACAACAGGTGTCGGGTGTCAAACCCTTTATCAAGGGCCTGAATCTTCTGTGCTATATGAAAGATACTGGAATTTCTCTGATGCAGTGCCGCCATCTAGTGTGATTCGGGGATGCACCTATGGGTGGCCCCGCTAGGAACATATTATAAAACACACAATTGCAGTAGCAAATATAACATAAAATAACTAATGGGATAAAAAGGCAAAGTGTTTTTACATTTCAAAATCAACTCTGCCCCGGGCTACCCATGTGGTCATCCCAAGTCCTGGAAAAGTCTTTACCCAGGACACAGTCCCAAACTCCACTCCTGATGGACAAGCAAAGGTACAGTCCCAAACAAAAGCTCTTCATCCCAGGTAGCCCTACCTGCCCCAAATATCTCTCATGTGGATAGAGGCAGTATCTCCCACATAGCAGGCTATAGAAAAAAACCTGTCCTCACATAGGGGACCATACACTTGAACCTTTCAATAATCTTTTCTTGGGCATAACTCACAGGGGGCTCACACAGAGCTGGTACGGGCATCCACAGCATCTCACAGAAGTATGGAACACTTCAAAACCTCTTTTACTGGAATCCATTACTGGCTTCTTTACTTTCTCTGCTGCCTTGGGGCTCCAGACCTCTGACTCCAGTCGAGCTACCAGTATCCCCAAGCCCACCAAGGGCATCACCACCCATGTGGCTTCTCTCCATAGCCTGGGGCCTCTGGCTACAAAAGCCCCAGCAAAAAATAAATCACTCCATCCTGGAGTGAAAAGGGAAAGAGGGAAAACACATGGCAGCTCAGCTTTTTAAAGAAATTGTGCAACAGTGAAAAAGACTCACTCCCCTCCCATATTTAATTTAAGTACAACACTTAGCTGGCCACACCAGGGGATTTCCAACCATGTGGGGTTTTCAGACCATAGGGTAACATAACCCTATGGAGCCCTACATACCCGTTTGTGCTGTTGTTATCCCTCTCAATTCTCTTGAAAGCACCCATAACACCTTACTCCTAGGCCACTGAACCATGGATTTACTGTGTGAAGTGAGAAGACAGAAAATTAAGCCAATTCAGTTTTGAAGCTCCTACCACACTTAGGGGCAGATTTATAGAGGGTCGAATTTCAAAGTGGAAAATACTTTGAAATTCAACCATCAAATTAAATTACTTCGACTTCGAATGTCGAAGTTTTTTAAATTGAATTTGGCCAAATTTGGTCGAAGGAAAATCGTTCAATCGTACAATGAAATCCTTTGGATCAAACGATTCGAACGATTTCATCAATCGATCAAATGATTTTCCTTCGACTTCTAAAGACTTACCAAAATGTTGGCTATGGGTTCTAGGAGGTCTCCGTAGGCTAACATAGCAATTTGTCAGGTTTAAGATGGCGAAGTGTCGAAGTCGAACCTTTTAAAAAGACAGTACTTTTCGAAGTCAAACTTTTTTTACTTTGAATCAAAGTCAGATTTAGGCCTATTCAATGGTCAAAGTACCCAAAAAATAGTTCAAAATTCAAAGTTTTTAACTTCGAAAAATTAACTTCGGCCTATTTGTTTAATTTTCCTTACGGGAAGGAATATTGTGTAGTGGAAAAAACCTATATTTCTAATATTATATTTATAAATATATATTATACTCACTTTATGGTCTTATCCCAGTGGATAGGGTTTTAGGATAAGAGCTTTTAGTAAGGTTTGGGAAGCAGGGGTAATTGAATACTGAGCTCCGCTTCATAGTCAGCAGATCATACAGGGGACCCTATGACTACTGCCTAACTTTATACATTTGCAGGATTCACATTATAACATTGATACCCACCACATGTGTAAAATGCATATTTGTAAAAAAAAATTAGGGATATGATGAACACAGCAGCCTGCCTATATGTTTTTGCAGCAAAGGAGCAAAGTGGAGCGCTTGGAAGAGACCCAAGCAGTCCCAGGAAGAGCATACAGATAGTGCCTAGATCAGTGCTACAAGGCACAAATGCCAACCACTGAGCCACTTCCAGTGTTATTCTTTTCACTTTGTTCTCCATTATAATGTATATTTAACATAGCAGAGGCCACATTTATATTTAAAAAGGTATATCTGTTTTCTAGCAGAAATTATACAGGCTTGCCCTCCTGTGTAACGGACATTTTTCACTTGCACATCAAGACTGAAACAAGCAAGGGTTCATATGACAAGTAGTGTGTAAGTATAATAAAAGGTCTGCGGTCAAAACTTTGGTTGAACTTTGGATCCATGGACAATCAGGTGCTGAACCAACAATGAAATCTGGGAATAGGGAATATGTTAGTTTGTGCAGGAGTCAAGTATTCAGTGTTTAAACATAGATGGGCAAGTCAGAAGGCAAGTTATAGTTAGATAATAAGAACCGAGGAACAAATGCAAACTATAGTTACCCATTTCAAGGTACTAAATATGGCTGACTAATTGTTCTATAACAAAATCAACAATTCCAGCTACCATCCTTACAAGCTACACAAGCCAGGCCTGGACTGGCAAACTGTGGGTTCTGGCAAATGCCAGAGGGGCTGCTATAAGGTGCCATAGAAAGTCAGTATTTAGTGGCCTGGTCGGGGCTGATTGGACCTCTGTGTACCTGAAATGCCAGGGCCTAGTGATGGGAGAATTTGAGGCATTTCGCTTCGCTGAAGAATTCACGAATTTCCCACGAAATTCGCGAAATGGCGAAAAATTCACGAAACTTTGCTTTTTGGCAAAATTGCACCAGTGTCCAAAAAACAATTTCACGAATTTATTCGCGAGCGGCAAATCGCGGGAATTTGCGCCTGGCTAATAAATTCGCCCAACACTACCAAGGCCTATTTTAATTCTCAGTCCGGCCCTGACACAAGCTGTCACCGGAGGGAGGCAAGACTGCAGCACTATTTGCAAGGAGGTGCAGATTCATTTAATTTGCAGGCAGATAGGTGTAGATGAAGTACATTTAGATCAGTTGTGCATTACTAGCTAGGAGGTACAATAGCAGTGACATCCATGACTTCAAGTATGGTCCTGAAACCACATGCTTTTTATAATTCCTGACTGATAACATGACAGATTGTATATACCCAGGAGGCTCTTACAACAGCCTGGAACACATCGAGTATATTCAGTGTTGCCGATATGAGAGCAAGAGCTGACCAAGATCAGACGCTGAGCAACAGGGGTTAACTGCATGGTTACTTGTCTTCACTGTTGTAGGACTGCTATACTGCATAATGGATACAATAATCCTTATTTGTAAGGTACATCATTTCTGGACTATGTCATTGAGAGGCAACCTGGAAAGCACACATATTCTCTGATTCTAATATGCAGAGCAAAAGCCCTGCCAAGGATGACAGATTTGCAGTCTGTAGGTGGGTCTTTAACCAGCCCATACACACATTCATAGATAATATGTGCTGTAGAGTCTAAATTGTATATTGCTGTATAATTTGAAAGTGGGTTGGTTGCTGGCTATTCCATACATAGCTTAGACAGTGTTATAACATGTTTACGACATTCTTTGTGCATGGGGACCACATACCCACTAAAGCAGTAACAGCTGGATAATGCCAGTACAAAGTTTGTAAACGGGGGCCGTGCTGGATACTATGTCAGTGAGCCAGCTATTTAGTGCCAACTCCAATCAAAATATCAATTTTATATGAAGTATATGAATTTAACCAATTAAGCTTGTTAGTAAGAATGATGTCAGCAATTTCCTTTTCTATAAAATGCCATGAATTTCTTGCTGCGACAGATTATTGCCTTGCAGTCCTCTACTAATCAGCGCACTAAATAAAGATTCCTTCCCTCATCGGAATTTCTGGACTCGGCCTTTGAGAGGTTTAACCCTTTCAGCAGTGGAATGAATCAATGTTTGAAAGGCCACAAGTTTAGTTTCTCGATATAGGGAACATTTGTAGGGGTCTCTTTACTTGCGGCAGGGGTTAGGAGCCAAATAGGAACCTTAATTTTCTATATATAAATATATACAGTATATATTCATCTCTTACAGAAATAGCTGAAGTGCACAGATTGGGCAGCACTGATATAACGTTTTATTGTCTTTGTTTTGTCTGTCTCCTGTCATCCTGCCCTGTCCTCATATGCCATTCTTTCTACCTATAGCATCTCCTTTGCTGGGGCAACTATAATCCAATAAATAACCCCCAATCCCAATTCATAAAAACTGCAAAATTTCCATTTCCATCTATGGGGCAAATTTACTAAAGGGTAAAGTGGCTAACGCTAGCGAAATTTCTCCAGCGTGACGTCATTTTGCCACTTCGCCGATTTACTAATGGGTGCTGGCGTAAATTCGCTAGCGAAGTGGACCTACTCTAGCGCTACTTCGCACCCTTACGCCAGGTGAAGTTGTGCTCTGGCAAAGGAATATAACTATGCTAATTCACTAAGTTCCGGATTTTCGTGAATGTTACCTCTTGCGCCAGACTTTTACTTCGCCAGCTCAGACCAGGCGAATTGCAATAGAGTAGATAGGGATGGTCCAAAAAAAGTTGCAATTTTTTCTAAGTCCCAAAAAAACGCTGGCATCTTTTACTTTTTATAGGGTGATAGGCTGAAAAAGATCAAAAAATTTTTTTAACGTACCCTCCTTCCCCCCTACATTTGATAACATATGGCACCTAAATATACTGTAGACACATGTATAGGGCATTAGAATATATTTATTAAGGTTCCCTGGCCTTGTGTAGTGTAATGTGTTTGCTGCTGCATATACGGCCATTGTACTTTAACTGCACGGCGTATACAAATTTCGCTAACATAACTTCGAACCGATGATCGTAACATCGCTAAATGATCGGTAACTTGTGCGCAACTTCGGATCTTCGTGAATTTGCGCAGCCCTGGCGAATCTACACCTGGAGAAGTGCGACGAAGTTAACGCTGGCGCAACTTCAGAGGTATGTAAATTTTCCCCATATATCCATTGAGTTACACATAACTTCCCAGTAATGAATGGAAAATTTAATTTGTTCCTCAAACTTATAGGAAAGGGAACAGCTCAGATTGCTTTTGGGATCTACATTAATATTTATTATTTACTTTACAGAAAAATAGGAACATTCTGTGCAGTTGCGCAAGTTTCTGATTTGCTCCTTTTCCTTCAGTTGCACAAAATGCATTCATTAAAGGGAAAGCCTAAGGAATGATAGCTGCAATGTTTTAGCTTTTGTTTGCCTACAGTATATATCACCGCTGCTCATGCACAATTCTGAAACATATTAAACCATGGTCATACATATGTTGCCAAATATGCACAAAATTCACCAAAGCCACCAAAAATTGAAAGGTTGTGCATGAAAAAAGACGCAAAACCACTGCTGTCTTTTACAGCTCTACCACTGGAGAGACTTAGAGACAGATACTAATATATTCATTTTTAAAGGGCAGCATCTGCTGTGTTTGAAAAGGAAAGCGGTGGGCCCTGTACTGATTGCAGAATCACCTACACATTGAGCCCCCCCCTGGACTGTATAGCTTGCCCCTGGTCCTTCAAGTTTTTAGGATTGTCTTGGCCGGAGGTAAGGCAATGGGTGTCTGGGTAGGCTGGGCTTCTCAGGAGGCATAATCTCTCAAATAATCTTTATAATTCCTTAAAGATATTGGACCTGCTAATGTTGTATAAATCCCATTGTTCTAGGTTCTATTGTTCTAGGTTCATCCCTTAATAAAGTGAGATTATGACATTTGTTTAACCTGTTCTTCGATTGCTTTATTTTACTTTTTTTTTAACCAAAAATGTTTATCAATCAACAGTTTTATGGGGCTTAAAAATGCCTGTGATCAAATCATCAGCGAGTGCCAGAAGCCCTAAACACAAACGATACCAAGTGATGAGAAAATATTTCCAAGTCCTTTAATGTAACTGTAGCCTAATTAAGAAAGCCAGCATTTGGATAACATCGGGCATTTCAGTGTCCTTCTAAGCGCTTGATAAATGGAGGCCCCAGTAAAGACATGCAATAAATTGCAGTATGGTAAGAATTAGAGAAGCTGTTTTGGCTTGGAATCTGAACTATTCTGAGATGTCAATGTCCTCTCAATCACCGAAGCCCAAATTAAGAGAAAATTTCAAGACAAATATAACTAAAATTATGTGTGCTGTCATGCTATTCAGTACCACACTCCCATCCATTAATCTGTACAGAGAATCAGGAATTCTGCTTCTTAGGAAATTGGAAGAAGAAATGACTTCTTAAAGGGATGATGTAGAAATCAGAGGAACTGTCCCAAAATGAACAAGCACCATAATCGAGAGCCATAACTTTGCCTCCTTCTGCCTTATCATTGCATCACAAATAACCAATGTATATAATGTTAGAGGAGCAAATGGAGATGAAATAGAGATGTACTCAGCGATACAATATAACAGAATACAGGGCATATATTATGGTTCTCTGTCAGAATCTCGTTATAGAGACTTGTGAGAAAAAGCTGGGGATGAGACTGCAGTGCAGTTCAGAAATGAGGAACTAACATTTTTGAATTTTGAAATTACTTAAAAATAATTAATACTGCTGAACATTTTGTAAATGGAAACCATTGTTTCACAAATAACAGATTTAGGGGGTTATTTACTAAACTCCGAATGCCGAAAATCCAAAAAATTCATGTTGTTTTAGTATAAAGCCTGAGTTAAAAGAAAAAAACACAATTTTTTCAGAATTTATTATATCCCCGAGGATGGAAAAAGTCAGATTTCAAAAAACCAGCATCTCAGACCTGCCGAGAATAAAGATATTGGTAAGTGATATTGTCAAACCTGATTGATGAACTGACCAATAACCATGGCACGTTGATATTGGTTGGGGATTATCTAGCCAACATAAACATACTGAAAATAGTTTCCTGTGTTTCATTGTTGCAGGTATGGCCAAATTGCATCACTTTTCTCCTATCTATAGGTTATTGGACTGGCCAGCACAAATGCCTAGTACATAAGGGGTTATTTTCTAAAATCCCAATTTACCTCCTATTTTATTTAAAAAAAAAAACACAACCAAAGTCCCATGCCTGATTTTAGCTTATTTATAAATAAAAAAAACTTGATTTAATCGGAAAAACTCTATAAAATTAATGTAATAATAAGCCCAATAGCATCAGCTTTTATTACAGACAAACCTCATTTTCTGCTGGATAATTTGTGACGACCCCTAAGCTGCTCAGAGCCCACTGAGCATGTGAGTGTCGCAGACACTTTCCAAGATGGTGACCCCTGTGACAAGTTTGAAGTCCTGGATCATAAATGCTATTGAGAAGCTGAAACTTTAGGCTGGTGCAATAAATTCAGTATATAAAATATGGCATTTTTAGCCATATTCATGTTTAGGGTTTAGTTCTCCTTTGACCAATACTCTTGTCCTTTTCCCACACCACTTTGCCCCTGGATTTCACCCTTTTTCTAGAACATTAGTAACTCAGGCAGCTCCCATCTATGTCCACCAATACTGTTCAGTGCCAAGCAGCAACGTTTGGAGACATTTTGATGTGATGGAACCTTTCCTGGAACTTTGCATGAAACACTTTGCAGGGAAGCCACAGTTCATCTTTTCATCAAGCGTTACAGATAACAAACCAGTGAAATTCATTAAAATGTGTAGAATTATAACATTTGCTGACTCTTTTTCTTCTTCTTTCCAGTGAAACAAAGGAAGACACTGTATTTAGTAACATGGGAAAAGTTCAGTGCAATTACCCATCCCCACCATCAGTAGTTTATTTTTTTACTCTTCACCTGCAAAAGACCAATACGAGTTTATGGCCATACGATGTTTGTTTCCCAACAAAGCAGGGAAACTTTGCCCAAGTTACTGCCTTCTATTAAATAAGATAGGTCTGTGCAGCAGGCACAAAAGTAGCGGTTTGCTGAAATTCTACGTACCATTGATTCTGCAGACTGTACTGACTGCAGGCTGTAATAATCCGTGTCCAGGAAGCAGCTGCAGCTGTAAAAATATCTCTTAGCTTTATTTATTTATTCCTGATAAAGATGGATCAGCAAAGGATCATTCTGGCTGTCGAGAATCTGCCAGCCAGTTCAGTAAATAATTTATTAGTCTTCATTTATAAAGCGCCAACATATTCTGCTTACACATTAGATGACAAATTTACCAAACATTTTTCTACCTGCATGTAACTTTGCAAACTGTGTCATCAACTATTAATAACCAATTGAGAAAATTCTGATTGCACCAAAAAAAAAAAAAGACCTGTTCATTCAATACAGCGCTGCAATTTCATTCTCAAAGACAGGGAAGAGAGATGGCTGGTTTCACTGATGCCTTTTCTTTCCCATCACTGCCTGTGACATTTAGATATCTCACTGGGGAACATTGTCCCAAACCTCCCAGTTCTCCATAGATGTCACCTGATGATAGGTATGTTCTATTATTTTAGTAGAGAAATAGAAGTGGGGTAACTAGAAATGCCCCTTCCCCAAAGGCATTAGGGAGAAGAAATTGTGCATCAGTTTGGACCTCCAGGGGCCATTGGCTCTTGTTATACAACTGCTGAAAAAGTTATATTTTTAGAAGCAGATGCTGCAAAAATCAATAACAGCTTTATTTAATGGTCTAGCTTTGGTTACAAGCTAATATTATTAACCCTGTATTTTCTTGCTTGCTCCTCTGAAAAATAAATATTTTATTGGCTAGTCTATATTAAAATGAAAGGCTGCTCGTGTATTTTATTATGGGCTACTCATTTCATTATACAGAATGATTCTGAATATGAATTAGTGACTATAGAATAGGACCAACCAACTGAAATACCATCATGGGAATGAAAGGGGGGAAGCAATTTTATTAAGGCACATGGTTTGCTATAGGTCTAGTTACCCATAGTAGCCAGTAACTGCTTTCAAATGGCATTTAGTGTTGCCATGGGTTACTAGAACTTGAGGAAATGTGTCTATATTATTCCAATATTCCTGTGTCAAATAAAGGCCAAGGACAATGAAATGACAAAGAGCTTTACAGCACTGCTGTATATAGAGTCGCCATCTGACTGGTAAAATGCCAACCAAGGATGTAGCCAGGATTACATCAATTTACTGGTAATGGAGTTGCGGATGGTGTCTGATCTGTCCTGCAACTCCCGTTTATGCAATTACCTTGTCATTGATCCACCGTCTTTTTGTCATTAGCCTGCCCCTTTTTCTCCATTGCTCCACCCCTTTTCCATCATTACCTTGCTCCTTTTTATTTATCAACCCATCCCTTTTTTTATCATTAGCCTGCTCCTTTTTCTTCAGTGGCCCACTCCTTGCTGTCCTGCCACTCCGCCTCTAATAAACTGCCCAGAAATATGTTTTATAAGAAAGGTGGTCACCCTAGTTGTATATAACTGTGGTAGTAGACAGCAGAACATGGTGATGTATATCTCTTTACAGGTGTGGGTTTTGTATTTAGAGCGCTCGGAATTATAGTATAATTTCCCACAGAGTCCTATTCAAATAAAGACTGATGTTCTTGCTTTGTATTACTGAAACACCCCTTTTCTGGAAAACACAGCTTCTAATTTGTATTATTCTGGATAACAGATCCCCTTCCTATAAGTGCCAGGAATACCACTGAAGAAAAATAATGAAAAAAGTCATATGAATAACATCAAGATGGTATATAATAATATTATATTTAATAATGTTTTGTGTGTGTGTGTATGTGTATATATATATATATATATATATATATATATATATATATATATATATATATATATATATATATATATATATATATATATATATATATATATATATACACAGAGATATAGAGTTAAACATAAGAAACTTGCTTTGAAGCCTTACTTGTACTAAAGTAGCGCCAGCACCTTATTAGCCAGTGGTTCCACAGCAAACAAAAAGATTAATGCTGATAGATCATCAGTTACTAAGTGGTAGTAATTTGTAAGACAAGTGAGCACATAGCGCATGTACTAAATGATGCTATCCCATAACAAGCAAACTGCTTTACATATCTCACCCAGCAGCCCTTCTCTCTAGTAATTTCACATGTGCCCAGTACTAGCGTGGAACCTAGCTGCCCTCTAATGGGCCTTGCATGTAAGCGCACCAGTCTCTACCAAATGACTTGCATGGCCAGGCATGGCATTGCTTTGCACAGGAATAGAAATATAACACAAACAGAGAGAATTTAAATCTATAGCCGATGGCCTTTCTGCAGATTGGACCGTTGGGCTTCAATACAGTAAGTGTCCTGAGCTAAATTTAGGACTGTATGGAGAACCGTTACATATAGTTATACCGTATCTGACGTGTTATTTGACTTAATATGTCACTTCTTGGCATGCTAGCTTGATTATAAAAATATACACGTTATATCCTAAAGGAGTTCCAATAAAACAAACACGTAAGCTCGGTGATATATGTTTATTATTCCGTTATTATTGATTAACTTGCCACGCAGTGACACGCTGCAGCCCTTTCCATGTCTGCGCTTCTTGCTATACAAGGCTAATGTGTCCTTATTCTGGTAAAACAAAAATAAAGAGTGTTTTTTTTTTTGCAGGAGAACCGACAGTGTCAATTAGTGACAGTTTTGGGTCAAGGCTGCTCCATATACCGTAAATTCCTTTTCATTTATTTTTACATTAACCAACATATGCCAGTAACTATCTGCCTAGGGTGGAATGTGTTTATATCGTGTTGGGAAAAAAAAGGCTTTTTATGCATGGACTCCATAGCCTTAACCTTACACGGAAGTTCCATTCTTTTATGCTGCTTACCCTTTAAATTGACATCAATTTGGAGCATATACTTAACATAAATGAACAAAATATAGAAAATAAAATGAATATGTTTGATAGTGGCGCTTTTTTATGGAGACTCACAGGAGCACACTCATAGAGAAGAATGGGGTTAGTTAACGAACCCCTTGTTTTTTCAGGCCCTATGGATTGATCCATCTCAGATACAGATAAAATAGAAATAACCTGTCTATATAATTATATATGAAAACAGCATTACTAGGGATGACCATTTGTGTGACCAGCATCAGATTTGACAGTATACATTGCCCTATGCAGAGGTATAATGAGCTCAGAGCTGATAACGTTTCCCTGTCCAAAAATTTCACGGCACAGGCACCGCAGGATGATCCTTTCCATCTGATTCGCTCCATGCGCTGTTAATATTCTTATCACACACATAATGTAGTGATTGTCATTTGCAGAAGTGGAAGATTTGGCAGGTGCCTGATGGGCCTGTTAGACAGAATGTCTGACTAATTGTTTATTCTTTGTTCATTGCAATAAATGGAATGTGTGAGCTGGCTCCACCGCTGATTAGAAGTCTGGGCACACCCCACCACATGACATTTTGCTTGTCTGCTCGCTGTCAAATGAGTTAGCAAGTTACCATTTTGGTGACTGGAATGGAGGGGAGGTGTGTGATAATCCTTACTGGCAGTGACAGGGTTAATACTAGGAAGCGGCAAAGCAATGGCAAGCATTAATTAGCAGCAATTAGCAGTCAAGTGTCTGTATTAACTCGTCACTGCCTCTAATGGACTGGAAGTGGTTCCTGCTGTTGTCTGTAGGCATTGAGGGGTCAGAGTATGCGTGGAACAGTTCCAGAGATCCAGAAGACCCCAGTTCTCATGGCATATAAATCAGGAATGTCCAGCTGTTGAGCTACAACCCCCAGAATACAATGACATTTAACATGTTTTAGACTTTATAATATAACTTGGTTCTTTTAACTCACAGCTCCAATTAACAGTAGGGCCCAGGGCAAATATCATATCTGCCGTGCCCTCAAACTAGTACTGAGGGGTCAGAACAAAAAAAAAAATGTCTGTGTAAATTCAAGATTGAAAAACCCCTAAAAGCCATCAGCTGCTGGAGTAATCCTGGGAGTTTTAGTTCAACGACAATTGGGGGTCCGTCTCTTGCATAACTCAAATGTATACAACGCTGCAATTTGTAATATGCCATTGTGCCCCAAACAATTTTTAGCCAAGGGGCCCCCGATTGAATTTAGGGCATATGTCCCCATAAAACCCACCCTGCTGCACTCAGACTATCAGTTTTTTATGAGCAATTATTTGCCAGTACAATTAAACAGAAACTGCAGGCCATTAAATCACAGGGTGATTGGGAACAAAATATTAGTGCAGAAAATGGGCAATTTTATGACCACATATTTGTGTGATTATTTTATAGCGCCATCCGAAAAATAGATATGTGTGCTATTGTGCCATCCTGTACATGTTGCTTTTTGAAATCAAATGGCACTCTATATTTTTTTTTTTTAGTGGGATGACTTATTGCTGGAATACTTTTTTTTCCAGCTGTCAATAATGTAAAACAGTTCCTAGGCCCCACTTGGGAACTGCTGATCTAACTGAAATGAAGGCCACACAGCTGACAATGGAGCATCCTGGAGGAAGGTCTTTATTCCGAGTACAGTATCATCTTCATTGGCAGAGAGAACTATTCTAGCTGCAGGGGAAGCAGCTTACCGGAGAGTGGCGGCGGCTGCTGCTTAATAACCCTGAGAAGGACAAAATACCAAGAGGAGAAAGGTGATCTCGTGCAATACAGTCGCTCCCCCAGCAAAGAAAGGATATAGGTTACTCCAATGGAGATCCCTTTCCGTGTTTTACTGATATCTTTATACATGCTATTTGCCTATAGTCATTTAAACCCTTTCAGCACTGAAAGTGTTGCTGTCATTTCACGCTCCTCATATAATGTCTTTATCCTGCATTAATCCTCGCACGCCTGAGGGCCGTTTACAGGAAGAAGGAAAAAAAATAAACTACTGCCAAAGTGTCTCTGTCTTCATTTGTTCCCTCAACAGCTTACCTTTATTTTAAATTTTTAATTTGTTTGGCATGGGTGTCACACAACGAAGCAAAAATGGATTAAAACTGTGGGAAAAGAAAAGGAACTGAATTTCTATCTATTCCTCTTCCATCAGCCCTCTCCTTCCCTCTCACTGTAATGCTACCTACTCGTCAGCACCGCACTAAGGGACAAAAGTCACACTTTGAGGATCAAATCACACAAAGTAAGGTTGGCACCTCGATAGCTCCTCTATTGGTGAAGGCCAACACCATTATTGGGATTTTATGGCTCACTTGCTCCACAGTAGACAGGCTAGCTGCTCCCCTTTGCCACCCTGATTTGCTAATTACATGTATTTGCAAATAGCACCTTGACAGAAAGAAATCTTAATAAATGGGTGGTTCACCTTTAACTTTTAATATGTTATAGAATTGCTAATTCTAAGCAACTTTTTAATTGGGTTTAATTTTTTTCTTTTTTCGTCGTTTTTTAGGTTATTTACCTTTTCAGCTTTCAAATGGGGGTCACTGACCCCGTCTTAAAAACAAATGCTCTGTAAGACTACACATTTATTGTTATTGCTACTATTTATTACTTATCTTTCTATTCAGGTACTGTCCCATTCATATTCCAGTCCCTTTAAATAAACAAAGCTTTTCCTAATGTCATGGTTTATAAAATGTTAACTGGTTTCTGTCATCTCCCTGGATGCTGCCATAGTTCAACCCTCATAAAGGGGGTTTTGAGAAGATCCTCATTCTTTGGAGAGAGTTATCATAATGTTAAGCTTGTCTGGTGTGTGTAGGACTAGGATATGATCTTGGGAGAGTGTTATACACCTTATGGATTTGTTTAGATTGTATCTCATGAACTTTAAGGCGGTTATTTATCAAACTCAGAATATAAAAATCAAGAAAAATCAGATTTTTTCAGAATCTATTATACCCCGAGGCTGAAAAAAGTCAGAATCTAAAAATCCACCATCTCCAAGCTTACAAGGTCATGTAGAAGTCAATGGCAAATGTCCCACTTAAATATCATGGTCCACATTGAGTTTCGACCAAAATCTGATTTATTTCTCATTTTGGCGCCAAAAATCAGACTTTTTGGTGGAAAATTGGACTTTTGGCAGGATTTTTTTCGGATTTTTTGCCCAAACCGATTTTAGCGAGCTTTTTCTATCATTAATAAGGTCCAATCGCAATTCGGAGTTGATCGGACTTTTTTTAACAGAAATAATGAGATAAATTTGGACTTATTCGGATAAGTGTTAGACATGCCTACAACACGTTCAATGAAGGGTGTGAAGCTGACACAGATACTTTCGGACAGTAAATAGGTAACTGAGAACAGCTTGTTTTATATGATATAAAAGATCTGGGGATTATTTACTGAGCAATTTTGTTCCTGGGCAGTAACTCATAGCAACCATGAGAAGTTTGCTTTCTTCATTCTACTTGCAGCTGACTGAAACATACTAATTGTTAATTGGTTTCTGTGAGTTACAAATTTGCCAAATGTTTATAAATATGCCTCACTAATGGTTTGGTAGCTGCCCAGACTATAATGGGATTATGTAATTAAAGGCACTACGTTTGCCCAGGGGCAGTAATCTATAACAACCAATCAGCAGGTAGAATTTCCTGGCCACGTGTTTAAAAGCAAACATCTTATTGGTTGCTACTGGCTATGCTCCTGGGCAAACTTAGTGCCTTTTATTATGTAGGGGTAAGACTTAAGACTTAATTCAGCAGCATTAACTGGACTCAACATGCATAAAGCTCCTGACATGGATATAAATACCAGCTGGATGGGCTTGTTGACACTAGCAGCATTATCAAGATGGGGCCACTTCCAAAGTCCATGCAGGGGACATCCATCACAGGCATGGCTATCAAAGTACAAAATAAATTTGTACCATGCAGTAGTGATGACACCATACATTCACTGTAGTCTCTGATCAGTGAGAAACTATCCTCTCGTCAGTAAATAATCAGCGAATGCTTCAAATGTTCAATGTTCAAAATGGTTCAATGTTCAAAACATATTTTGTACTTAATGAGCAATTGTTTTGCTTAAAAAAAATAATGTATTATAGAGTATAGATTTGTGCAATTGTAACTGCTTCTATTGCACCAGGTTTTCCAGATGAGGGTTCATTAGATAATTTGGATCTTAAGGCTTCAAAAAAAATATTAAAACAATAAAAGAATGAAATAGGATTGTAACCCCCAAGGGTGGTATGGACTTTATAAGTTTCAATCTTTCCAAACCCTGCCTTTCACTGTGTTGCAGCCATTTCTGCTGTTAAATGCTGTTATAGATGTTTTTTTTTGTTTTGTTTTGCACTCATGTGCAATGTCCAGCTTTGCACCGTCATTGCTTTCCTAATAAGTAATAATAAACATCAACATGATTTCATCCTGCATATTTTCCCATAAGATTTTCATCATCTCCCGTCAGACAGTAATGTCAGGAAGTATAGTGTTTGTGCACAGCTCAGAAAGTTCGGGGTAAAATCTGCACAGATTTGTACAAACTGCCTCCTTTTGTTTTTATTCTCGCCTTCCCAGTGACTGAAAGAAAGGGTCACATCTAAATGTGAGCCGCCTGAAGGAAGAAGGAGAAGTCAAAGCATGCACGCGGTGACACAATGAGTTATGACCTTGTGATACCACTATCAGTTTTTAAGGCATCTGTTATTAACATTCATCTCTTTCTCTCTCAGGCAGGCACCCTGGGGGAGCTAGAGCTGCAAAAATACCATCCTGTTAATATCTTTATTACACCCCCACACAGCCGCACAGAGGGATGTGTATCCAGCAAGCTGCCTACGTCCACACACTGTGTAGCCCCCCAGACTAATTAATACCTTCTCCACTACTATCTTCAGGATATAAAACTCACAACAGCTGCAGGTTACTTGGTGAATAATCTAATCATATGATTGTTGTGCTGTTTTTTAAAGAGCTTTATGCTCAGAATTTCCCCATAATGTCTACTTGTCTAAATTGCTGTGCAAGGGACAAAGAGATAATTTAACCTTCTGAAGGTCACGGCAAGCTGGCACAGGTATTAAATCCAGACTCCAGGTTCACTCACTCAAACTCACATCCACAGGAATCATTTCTTAAATTTCATTAAGGATTGTAACCATGGAGCCTGGAAAGGTTTGATGGTGGGATCGAGGTGGATATGCAGCATGTTGGAGCCATTAGTGAGCGGTAAGAGCTCCCACTTACATACTTTGCTGGCCTGGAAAGGTTTGGAATCAAAAATCAGAACAGGGGTATTATATAGAATAGAAGGAAATTATCAGATGTCAGCTATACCTGTATGTTGTCATCAAAACAAATAATAAAGCAAAACAATTTTTTATAGGTTTGGCCAGTAGTCTTTACTTACTGTAATACCTGTTTTAGTTTGGTTCAGGTGGAAAACAGTAGTGGCATCATTAAATAATCATTATCATCACAAATATACAGTATTATATCTTCCTAATGCTTTATGTAGCTTCTTTACAGTGATATGCATGCCTACATTGACAAACCGAACATTGGAATGCTTTATACCACCCAACCCTGATTACCCTGACAAATCACCCCATTCCAGATAATGGATCTTTCCTTAATTTGGATCTTCACACCTTAAGTCTACTAGAAAATCATATAAACATTAAATAAACCCAATAGGCTGGTTTTGCTTCCGATAAGGATTAATTATATCTCAGTTGGGATCAAGTTCAAGCTACTGTTTCATTATTACAGAGAAAAGGGTAAATTAATTATAAATAGGCTGTAGCTCACCTTTAGTATATGTAGGTTGATCCTCCTGCAAGGTGTCCTGTGTCCACACCCAAATTGATACAGTCAGTATTATAATAGAAAGCAGGACAAATCCAAGGCAGTAGCTATGACTGCAAATTGCTTTTATTGGGGAGCATTTTTCCCCAATAAAAGCACTTTGCAGTCATAGCTACCGCCTTGGATTTGTCCTGCTTTCTATTATAATACTTACAGAGAAAAGGGAAATCATTTTTAAAAATCTGGATTATTTGGATAAAATGGAGTCTATGGGAGATGTCCTCTCTGTAATTCTTAGCTTTCTGGATAATGGGTTACTGGATAACAGGTCCCATACCTGTACAATAATCCGGACCTAACATGCACATTTTCTAATTGGAAACACTTACCACCCAACTTGTTTTCACATTGATACACACTCTAACATATGTGCAAATAACTGGTCTTTTCTTGGAATCCCTGCCAGTTGTGATGCAGACGGACCCAACAAGGTTTTGGCAATGCATGCAGTTATAGCTGAAGAAAAGATATAATTATAGACCCAATTAGTTGCAAAATATGAAAGGTTTTTTTTCACCTTTTTTTTGGAAACTTTTTCCAGTATCCAGCTGCCGTTTCTGACTACCTTGCTGTAAGTAACATGCACATTAATTCAATACAAGTTTTTATTGGAAGGAGAAATAAATCACGATCACTTCAATTCTTGCAGTAATGTATAGAACACTTTCTATGAATTACAGAACCAATACCAAACACCTTAATAAACATATTAAGTTTATACAATATATATATATATATATATATATATATATATATATATATATATATATATATATATATATATATATATATATATATATATATATATATATATATAGTATGACATTTATATGTGCAAATTGCTCAATATGGCATTTCCTTAATGTTAAAGATGGGTGTATGTTCATTCTGATAAACAAACCGTGGGTTGATGAGTTAAACGGATTCTCTTCAAACCTATGGTCAAAACACTAATGGGTAAATGCAACATATGTCTCTAATAACTTGAGTTTCTTTACACTCCCAGTGAACCCAAAGTGCGTTGAACCAACTGAGAAGTTGATTGTTCCAATAATTGGGGGATGATTTAGTGATGTATTTCAGTTTCTATCATGGATAATTTCATCTTCCTCTTATCATACACGAGTATACATTCATGGTTTCTAAAGGGAAAAACTGCAAAGATCTGTTTCAGGTTTCTTGTCTCTGTTTATATGTACTTATGATTAAAGTTTACTTCATCATCTAGGGTAGGAAAAAACTGAACGTGAACATGTCCTTCTGGGAATAAAGGGAAAGTACCCAGTCTCCTCTCTGACTAACTCACTCAACTCTCAGCAGCAAACAAGGTACAGGAGTTCATTGTGTAATAAATACAATAGGGACATCTACTGGCCTGTATAACGAACAAGCACAGCATAACATGTATAAGCAAGAGAACACCGTGAAGATAATATGTTTCTGTGCAGCAATCAAGTACCAAAACTTGCACGTTACGGTAGCATTCAGAAGTAAGAAGTATGGATCCGTTATCCAGAAACCCATTATGCAGAAAGCTCTGAATTCCCGAGAAGAGATCTCCAATAGACTCCATTTTAATCAAATAATTCAAATTTTAAAAAGTTATTTCCTTTTTCTCTGTAATAATAAAACATTACTTTGCACTTTAACCAAACTAAGATATAATTAATCCTTGTTTGATAAAAAAAAAAACAATCCTAGTGGGTTTAGTTAATGTTTCAATGATTTTTTAGTAGACTTAAGGTATGGCGATCCAAATTATAGAAAGACCCCAGGCCCGGAGAATTCTGGATAACAGGTCCCATACCTGTATCTGTATATATATATATAATTTTGCATTAACATTAAGTATTCTTCAGCAACTGACATAGAGTAATGTTTGCATTTTGCTGGCTGTAGGACCTAAGATATTAAGAATGAAAGGCTATCTTCATATTTTTAATTGTTACACCACAAACATGGGGAAAAACGATTGCAACTCCCTGTGTGACCGTTGCAGCTTCTGGAGAACGAATTTAAAATAATTAAGAATTGTCACGTCTTGAGAGAAGATTATTTAAAACAGCTGCCAGCCTTTATTGGGTCCATCTACTCAGAATAACTTGTTTTATTGCAAAGAAAGCTGCAAAGTGGAACGTTTTTGGCTTGCAAAGAAAAATCTGGAAAATTTAGGAATAAATCAAAATAAGATCTTTTTGACGTTAGTAAATAAAACTCAACTGTCAGTGTTGTTGTTGTGAATTCTTAGCGGTAGAGATTGCACTGTACACTGTTATACTGTGCTGTACCCTGCCCAGCAGTCCCTGTAGTTAAATGAAAAGTAGGGTTGGAGTTGTACATGAAATTGTTTAAAGAGCTACAGGGTGCCATTTTTCCTGATAAAGGATATATGTGCAATTTGGATCACTATACCTTAAGTCTACTGGAAAATCATTTAAACATTAAATTACCCCAATAGGATTGTTTTGCCTCCAATAAGGATTAATTATATCTTAGGTGAGTACAGGGTACTGTTTTATTATTACAGAGAAAAAGGAAATATTATTTTAATTATTTCAATAAAAGGGAGCTTATGGGAGATGGCCTTCCTGGAAATTGGTGCTTTCTGGATAATGGGTTTTCCAGATAATAGATCCCATACCTGTACCCATAAATTCCTTACCTTTTAAGTTTCTTTTACTGATAAAGTAAGTTTTATGATCTTTTCCTCAACTAAAGGTGATTACAAGTATGCAAAAATGTGAATGCATTCAGCTATATTTGTAAATCCAAAGCCCTTTGTTATATCTGAATGCTGATATCTAAGAGTAACGTTATACACTTCCAATCTAGGGTAACACTGCTTGCAGAATAGCTCAGCCAATCCACAATGTTGTTGTCTGATTAAAATATGTTAGTGATAGGGAAAGGTGTGATATCAGGATGACCCCAATGAAGGTGAGAACATAGGATATATGGAGAAACAGCCCATGCACACAGGTTATCTTCTGTTGTCATTTGATCTCATTATTATAGGCCAATTTAAACCTCACTAAAATATTCAAAAGCGGTGTGCTTTAAGTCATATAGGTTCAGTGAATATATAAATATTAGTATATAAAAACATGGTAAGTAAAAGAAGCATGTAAAACACACTGCCATGAGTAGGGAAAGCAGTAAATGATCTGTATCTGTTGAACGTATAGGCTATTACATTCACTACACGTAGCCTGTACCAAAATACATGGTATGACCAATCCACTGGGACCAAGCTCTGTTACTGTCTGAAGAGCTATATAATGCGTGTTGAATTTAGAAGTCCTGTTCTCAGCTAGCTCGGCGTATTCACACAAAGCTCCATCAGTTGTGTCAGTCTAGAAATTCTCTCAAGATAAGACCAGCCCTTGAAACTCAATGACCCTCTTGCTCAAAAGAGCAGTTTGCAGCAGTTCATTTATGTTTCCTCCTTAGAGAAACTCAGTGAAATAGGTTCTTCATTCTTCCGGAATGCTTCAAGCCGCAGCTGTAGCCAGCTAACCCAAATCTATTAACTGTTTACATTGCGTTCAATACTTCTTGTCGAGGTACGACTCTCGTGTGTTTACGTTTTTACATTAATATTTTGACCTTTTTTACAAAACGACTATGATGATGTAGATATTAGTCTATGGGCTATATAATATAGTAATTATAAGTTGTGTCATGTATATTGTGCTGATATGTTACACAACAGCTCAAAGTTTTTGTCTGGCTTCTTTGTGATTACCTGAATTATCAGAATTATCAGAAGTGGCAACATATAATTGATATATGCAATATAAGCAGTAGATCTCACCTACCATATGTTTGAAGTACCTACCTTTAAAGTTACAGCTACAGAGCCTGATAGTTATAGTTAAAATAAACCTTTTGTCTTTTTTGAAATCTAGTTTCATTCACTTTTCACATTCATTTCTTCACTTTTTTTTCTCTTTTTTTTTTTTTTTTTTGCATGTGTGCATGCCTGGGGCGGTCGCATTCACTATCTCACACTGAGCAATAATTTACAGTGCAAGTGGTTACAATTTCCAGGCATTTTCTACTGAAACTGTATATCAAAGCCTCTGAGGCCTACTTGCCATACTAGACTGAATGGAGAAATTCAGTCACTAAATTACAGGGGGCTTACTGAAAATGTACGCCTTCCATTTAAACTGCATAATATTTATACATGTATTCACCCTTTCTCCACAAGGACTGTTTAATCTTTTTCTTCCTTTTTATGTACACTGCAAAAACCAGTGGAATTGGTTCGCCATGTCACGGGCTCCTGAGGAGCTGAACTCGGCGGGAGCCGCGAGCAGTATCCATGATCAAAGCTGCATACTAAGAGTAGCTGGGCCGCCCGCTGAGAGTGGTCGGTCAAAGAGAACGGTTCGGACTATTGAACACAAAAAACCTCAAACCGGCACTGGGAGGTGGAACCGCCCCTGTGAAGAACTCTTTTCCTCCATCATCAGCCAAAGGGGTTTGAAGTCATTACAAAGTTGGCCCCAGCACGCTTGGCAAAAAGAAGGGGCGGAGGAGACGAAGAGAAAAGGAGATCTTATTATAGCACATGAAGTAGACGATGGCAAGTTCTGAAATAAATTGGCTTGGTTGGGTTAAGGCGGGGATAATGAGCTCTTCTCTACAAGATACAGACACTTGACAAGTCGATTGCCTAACCAAGCACTATCCACTGAAAGCTTTTCATTTACAGATCTTGTAAATCTATAATGATAAATAAATAGGTACACTAAAATAGACTAGAGGCAGTGATTAGTTTGTTACACGTTATCAGTATCCCTGGATGGAACAAATGCAAGAAGAATTCCAAGACTTGTTATTTATTATTACTGGTTACTGTGATTAGAAAAACAAAATTGAAATGACTTACACAATCAGTTTCCTAGAAAATAGCTATGTACCCAAACATGCTTACAGTTGTAATACATTACATGCATATAATGGCACAAACCCATAATGATCTGGACAATTTGTGTTGGGTATTAAAGAAACACTCTATTATACACTGTATTTATCAAATATGGCAAAATGCAATATACCCCAACAGACTCTGCTCTCTGTTAACAAATAGGCATACAACATATGTACCTAGTTACAATTCATAGCACTGTAGTAATACAGTTACCTGGAACTGTTAAGGGATTTGCCTTCAACATAAAATATTGCCGTTATGGGTGAAAGATGGGTTGTCCCATTAATGGCATGGCAAGGCATGGCAAGCCTCAAAATGTAGTCTTCTTCTGGGGCTTCCAAACTAATGTTTTGCAAAGATCTAGTCCTTTGCTCCATCATTTTATTATGAACTGGATCTGGTTCTTATTTGTTTATATTATTGTCTATACTATAGGGACAACCTATAACCCTTTACCATATGGTGTAAATTACAAGGTTTTTGGCAGTCTTAAAGAAGACATATCCAATGCTTGTCTTCTTTGCACAATTCAAAAATAGTCTTTCTTGCATATTGTGTGAGCTGTGCTATCCATCAACAGTCTGTGTGTTTACTGGTTCTCTTTGGTTTATATTGAGAAAAGAATTAGAATCATAAAACTAAAAAGCAAAGAAGAAGTTCTTACTCTTCAATGAGCCAGGAAACCCTATGCCATAACTACTGTAAATGTGTTTGTGTATGCAGTGATGCAGTAATATATTTTTATATTGTTTAGCATTACTACCAGTAAATTAACCCCATATCTGTGACAAGCTTTTAAGGGCCTCATCCACTAGTTTTATGGAGTTATATGATCATTTGTAGCACATGTACATTTAAGAGTCAAGTTGTCATGGCTTGATAGAGCAAAGTGGTTGGCACTGCCAGGATAAACCACTTTTCATCCAATCCAAAGAGGTGATGGCATTGGTGACCAGGCTCTGCCATTTCAGACTTCTGGGTTTATTGGACATCAAAATTACAGCAACCCAACTGAATAATGAGTAAAGCCTAAATAAGTCCTATTTCAATAACTTTCCAATTGCATGGAAATACAACAAGGATAAGAATACCAGTTACAAAAGAGACTAGAGAAAGGATGTAATAACATTCACACATTTTGCAATTAGACTATACATGTTTCTTGGATTTTGTAATTACATTACCCCAATGATTTTGGAGTATTGTTTAATGTGATTTGGTAACCAAGTAGTGAGAGCCAGAAAGCATAGAGATTTCAAAGGAAAAATAAATGTATTTATTTCTATTAAATGAATTACCAGAAATTATGTTGTGATGCAAACTTGTAAAAAATGGTCTCAAAATTTAATTTAATGCTTACAATTTGAAGGCATTTAACTGAATAAGCATGATAATCTTCACCTTATTAAATAAATGGAAAATGAAGGTATTACTCACCTTTTAACACATCATATAAGCCTAAAAAGCTCAAACGCGTAAAAACCAAAAATAGCTTTATTAGGCAAATATCCCTACACCTCGTAAAAATATGGATAACCAGACTCCCTACTATAGGATATAATATAACTTACTGTAAATCATTAGCACATATCCAAACGTGAAAGCCAAAATGGAAAGTAAGCTGATTAATTAAAAGGCTTAAGCAATTGGCATGGAACTCGTTGGTAACTTATAATATCCTTATATTTTACAAGAGGGGGTACTTTATTCACTATATATTCTTCAGTATAGTCAGCCTGTTACACTAATATATTATTGTTTACCCATGTGCCCACTTGCAAGATCTTAATCTTAAAAAGGAGCCATCAGAAAGCTTATTATATGTTCCCCTTTTATATGTAAACATTGTAAATGTATAGCCACTTAAAAATTAGAAGGTTTGTTGTGGGTATGAAGCATTGAAGCAATATACAGAATACTGAAGAAGGGAGATGCATTTGAACAAATTAAGAAGGTTAGAAATAGACTTCTCTAAAAGGTACGTCTGAAAAAAACCAGAAGATTCAACATGCAAACCGAGGTACTGTTCATGCTTTATGATGATACCCAAGGTATGATGCTGACACCCAGGTTAAAACACATATCATATAGTTAAGTATGTGAATAACATAAATCCCAAATTATAAGGCATCACTGATATATAGACTGGTCTGTCCATAGACATGTATTACTATTGTGGACAAACTTACAAATGTTTTCTCCCATTAACAAAACTTTTCTCTAATTAACCATGTGATCTAGTCTACAGCCATCATCAACCGGTCTTCAGTTGGAAAGCTCCTTAATTAACATAATATGAATAGATAAAAGCTTTATAGCTAATTTGGGCTGAAAAAAGACAATTGTCCATTGGGTTCAACCCTTCTAAATTATAAGACATATCAATACAGTCACATACGGTATCTATAAATGTATTTACACACACAGTACATATACTGTATAAAACTAACTATAGCTCTTCAGATTACTACAGTCTTAACTTAGTCTTCAACGTATATAGCGTCTGATTTATTAATGCTTGAGCATTAGGTTCCAAAAACCACTACTGAGTTCCAAAACGTGTGCATGGTTTCTGCATCCAAATACCTTGGCTTGTTAATAACACATGAAGGGTAATAAAATACGAATACCTAAGTATGCCCACATCTAGCAACCCATAGCAATCATATATGTGTGTGCATGTGTGTGTATATATGTGTGTGTGTGTGTCTGTGTATTCACTTGTGTGTATTCACTTATGCTCTATGCATAATGTGTATTAAAATAACAATGCATATAAATGGTTATACATAATTAGACATCTTGTAGTGCGTTTCTGCATTGTACCATATATATATATATATATATATATATATATATATATATATATATATATATATATATATATATCCCCAGCCCATGCAGTAAGTTCTGATGCTTCATACAAAACAAGGTTACTTAGCTATAATGATTTGCAGATTCTGGAGATAGAAGAACTGAAGGACAGAGTGTTCTGTAGAGTAATGATCACACTTTCATGCTGGAACATCTTGCCACTGGCTATTTAAATACATTTATTAGCATGATTGAATCAGAGGATTTCTTTATAGTTAATTGGTCTCTGTATTACAGGATCTCAGTTTTCAGTTTGAAGGTCTGGCTAGTCCTGTGATGGATGAGAGCAATAATACACAATAATATAAAAAAAAAAAAAACTGAATATCATTCTCCCCTTTTTGAAAAAAAAAATTAAAATAGTTTGCTACCTGTGAATATGACAAAAAATGTGAACAACTGTACAGTATTACACGGAGCGACTTTCTTAAAACTGTATCAATCTGATGTTTATTGGAAGTCATTCTCGAAACATATTCCTTTTTATACTGTAATTTTCACGAAGCAACAAATTTAGATTCAGTGATAGAATTTGATTCTGGGAATCAGCTATTCCGTTTTATAAGCAATAATGGGGATATATGAATTTCTGCAGGGTGAAGGATCTTTAAATTATTGTGTCATTATACAGAATTTGCTTATCATACCATTTCATGAATAGACATATAAAATAGACAGCAGATATTTACTGGGAAAGACAAGTGCACAGCCGCACCTGGGTACTTGTAGGAACCAGTAGTTTATGTACCAGGTATTGCTTGTAAATTATATAAAGCCCTATGACCTGTACATATATTGTGCTGCATGTTGAAAGGGGTGGCATATTCTTCTAGACTAGAGACTAGAAGAGGTTATCTATAAACTAGTGAAATTCAGCAATAAATAGAGTCCTATTTTAATAATTTCATTACTCATCACAAAGAATAATTCCATATAATAAAAACTGCCCTTATGGTTGTAGAACCGGTGCCTTCGTTATTATTATTATCCCCTATACAATAACCATTAAAGGCAGTGGCGTAACACTTCGATCCCCATCCTCCCGCCCCACCTACATCCCACCCATGCACCCCGCATGTCCCGTCCCAAGTCTGCCCACGTCCCTCACCGACTTGCGTCCCCCTTCCTCTCCGGGAAGAGAGAGGCTGGAGAGAAGGGGTTTTCTTATTAACTGTAGAAGAAGCAAACCTCAAAGTCCAAGCCCCCTGTGACTGTGGAGTCTGCTTCCTCTATAGTAGGGATGGGCGAATTTTTTCGCCTCGTTACGCCAAAAAAATGATGCCCATAGAAATGTATGGCGGCATGTGTCAAAAAAAAAAAGACGCAGGTCAAAAAATTTCGGCGAAACGAAATGGGTCAAATTCGCCCATCCCTACTCACTGAACGTCACTGAATAAAGAACCTTCATACCGTTTTGTTTAAACTTAGTGCAATGAATAAGGTCTGTGCTGAACATGCTTTTTGCCCATTGTTTTAGTCATGAAAAATCTAAACTGTTTTAGAGCAAAATGGACTCCTGCTAACAAGACACAACAAAGGGTGAAAGAAAGGGGTTGTATACTGGTAATCTAATTATCAACCTCACAAGGACTTAACATGGAGGAGCTGTAATTTCTCTGTTTGTCATGTTTAGATTAAGAACCAGAACCAAAACAAAACAAGGGATTGTATAATTATGTCTTTATGGTAGGAACATTTGAGAAAACAGGTAACCTTATGCGTTTCATGCTATGAGTTTCATACGTTTCTGTAAGAGCCTGCCTATATTTTGGGGACATTTGGATAAACTGTTCAAATTGCAAGTATTGAGCGTATCCACCTGAACCCCAGTTATACTTGGTGACATGTTGGTTGCATCTTTAAACTGATTTTCATTTATGCTTCATTTCTAGGTACTACTGTGCTGCTCTACAAAACTATTCTGCTCATGTCATGCAGCTAGAGCATCTTTATGTGTTTTTGCCACCTGATTTGACGTCCTTTTCCATGGATTTGTGGGTATATTGGATTGTTTTATGCACTGATCTGCCCTATTCTTCAAATTTAGACTCTTCATTGAATATATTTTAAAACAAATTGGTTATATTATCACTAGTGATCACATTGTCTAAAAACAAATCACTGAATGATTCACTATGAACCAAATTAACATTGGTAGAAAGTCTCTGGTCTGGTCACTACTATACAATAGCAAATTACATATTTGTAATTTATATTCGGTTCACCTGAGCCAATAAACATATTCACAGACAGTTTACTTTAACAGATTCCACTGGCGTTTCCCCTTGACAAGCCGTTATATTACACCCCCAATTGGTTTCGTGTAGTGTGACCACAAGAAAGTAAGTGCTGTGTGAGCCCTCAAACCTCAAAAAAAAAACCTCCTTGCATGCTGTTAAATTTCAGATGTTGATTTAGATTTCATGTATTTCATTTAAAAGTCCTGTAATATCGATTTACCCAATGTTTTTTTTTTTTTTACAAGGAGGACAAACCGACCTTTGATATGCACTGGTTACTGGTAGCTTTACATTACCAAAAAATGTTGGACACTTTGACATTTTTAGCTAATAAACAGTATAGAATGTCTGACAATGACATTTTTACAGCTCCAGTGCAAGTCATGTCTTGACAACAGAACATCATAGCACACCAGTCACAAAATCAATGGCAAAAGCTCACACGCTGCTGCTGCGATGGCAAAGAGACATAAAACTTAACTAGTCATTGATTTTTGTTTAAAGTAACGGTACATTTTTTTAACCACAAACATCAAATGTATTTCTTCTCATAATAGCTAAATGTACTTTTAGAAATGCGGTTTCGTGTTATATCAGTCATAAATTGCTGATAAAGTTGCCTGTTGAACTATACATGGAATACAAACTCCCACAAATACAGTATATGTTAGACGTATACAGTTTCTGTGGTTTGTACTGTAATATACATATTTATGTATATAATATACACAGTGCCTTACAAAATCTAAGCACATGCACAGGAGCTAAGTTAATTTAAATTGATAGGCTTGAATACATGCAAGACATTGTTGCAACATGGTCCATGGCACATAGGACTTGCAGTCAATAGGGGACAGTAGACTGAAACAAAAGTGGGGTATCAAGTACAAATGTGCAAAATAGTTTATTGGACTCAACTTACACTTGAGCTGATGGTAACACAGTTCTACAAATAGGTTATAGTATCAAATCAAAATGTGAGACATTCTTTCAAATCTGGTGACCCCCCAACTAGACTCCTTTCTCTCAATACAAGAAAGAACCTGTTACTTTTAATGGAGAGAACCTAACGTGACAAAAACAGCAGATATTTCAGTTCTATTTCCCTGGCTGCACCTTTTTCTTTAGAAGCACAAAGTTATATAAATGCAAATAACATTTGCAGCCAAATTGTTATGTTCATGCTGATTTCTTAAAAGGGTGAGGTCTAGTACTTTCTGTCTATGGAAGGCATTTTGTACAGAACCACTTTGTACACAACAGGGCTGTACCTTGTGCCAGATTTTTAATCTATCACACACAAGGTGCAGAACTCTACATGTACAAGTTATTGTCCTGAGTACAAGGGTCCTATGGTGAACCCTAAGGTCACCCATTCATCTTCTTCAGTTTCCAACCAGGCCAATAGTAAGTGAGTCTTCAAGTGCCGTCAGTGATATACAAGTAAGACCTTGTTGAAGAACCTGTTAAACTAATGCTGGGCATGGGTCTAAGATGGCACATATTTCAGGGTTGCATCTCCCCGTTCCTAAAGACACCAAAAACAATGAAGATGGATGCCTGGGATTTAACAGTTATATGAATCTTCCGCCCCCAGTCCTCAGTTCGGCGATTGTCTGTAGGAACAAGTGAACTTCATGTGCACACATGCATGGGTAGCAGGGTGGATAGAGGAGCCAACCAGAATGAGTGAGGGTATAATGTTTGCATGCGTGCATTAAAAATAATTGAAAATACTGTGTTGAATGCAGAGTTGCACAGCAGAGTTAGCAGACCAGCTCACTCAGCTTTGTGTCCTCTTTTCTTTGAGGTGCCCTCAGAAGCATGCAATGCTCTGGATCTTGCTTTAACTGAGTAGGCTCAACTGCCATTTGCAAAGAAGAGGACCCAATGCTGAGATAGTGCCCTACAACCCCACCCATCAACTCTGCTCGGTACAGAGATGTTTAGTTGAGAGACTTGCAGGCATGCTAACCTGTATTGAAACTGCATTGAAACTGCTCCGAGTACATATTAGCTCTGCTATTCACAGCCCCAGACAAAATCCCCAACCCGCACCTAACAAGCCTGTTTCACCTTACACACGAATCCTGCTCCCTGCTTTAAAGGAGAAGGAAAGGTTAAAACTAAGTAAGCCTTATCAGAAAGGTCCATCTAAATATACCAGTAAACCCCCAAAGTAGTGCTGCTCTGAGTCCCCGGTCAAAAGAAACACAGCATTTCTTTCCTTCTATTGTGTACTCATGGGCTTCTGTATCAGACTTCCTGCCTTCAGCTTAAACCTCATTGCCCTGGGCAAGAGCATGCTCAGTTTGCTCCTCTTCCCCCCCTTCTCTGCTGTAATCTGAGCCCAGAGCAGGGAGAGACTCATGCAGGAAGTGATGTCAGACCACATTAATACTGCAGCTCCTATCTTAAACAAACAGAGAGTTTCTAGAGCTTTTTACTCAGGTATGGTTAAACATTCTACAGAATAAATATAGCATTCTAGCTTGAACTATTGCAGCTAATCTATTGGCAATAAAATGCCTCAGTAGCTTTACTTCTCCTTTAATGCTTTTGAGGATTTCAGATGATGCTTCTATGCTTTTCAATGGAACATATACTGTAAGTAAGGATTCAGATGTAAATTACTGAAATTAAAGAATGGGCCTGTTGCTCTGGGTGACCAGATGAGAGGTGGTTGTGACTAACAAAAAGTTGAAATATCAGTGATGTGGATTGGAAGGTGGAGGGAGAACATTGGAGGGGCCTTAAAGTTACATTTAAAACTAGAGTTGAAAAATGTATATTTGATTTATTTTCTTCATTTTATTTTTTTACTTTTATATACTTTTGTGTAAAATTGAACCATTTCTTATAATGATTTGTAGATGTAAATGAATTTGCCACTCACTATAGAAGTTGTGAATAATAAATGAATTGGTAATCCTTGCACAAATCAAAGGAGTCTTTCAGGTAAAAAACACATTTGTATCATGTGAGGGTATCACAGATTCATGTGTTGGAAGCCAATACTAGTTATGCTGATAAAACAACATTTGGAAATCTGTAAGAAAGAATCAATAGAATTTATAGTTGCATTGTTCTGATGGGGAACTGGAACAGTGAAGCAAGAATAAAGGGAGAAAGTGAGCATCTGATAGGTACCAATAGTTTGACATATGGGGCACATTTACTAAGCTCGAGTGAAGGATTCGAATGAAAAAAAAAATCGAATTTCGAGGTAATTTTTTGGGTACTTCGACCATCGAATAGGCTTCTACAACTTTCGACTTTGATTTGAATGATTCGAAGTAAAAATTGTTCGATTATTCGACCATTCGATAGTCGTACTGTCTCTTTAAAAAATACTTTGACTACATACTTTGCCAGTTTAAACCTACCGAGGTTCAATGTTAGCCTATGGGGACCTTCCTCAGCACTTTTCCAAGTTCTTTATGATTGAATAAAAATCCTTTGATCGATCGATTAAAATCGTTCGAATAGATTTTTAGTCGATCATTCAATTGAAGTATTTGCACTAAAATCCTTTTGCGCTAAAAGGATTTTACTTCAAGGGTCAAATTAGAGGGTTTATTAACCTTCAAAATTCGACCCTTGATAAATCTGCCCCTATATGCCGGTTTTATTCTATTTTGAAGAAACATTAAAACATTAGGCCAATCAATTACCTAATCAAAAATAAACAAGGTTTATACAAATATAGTTTGATTTAACTTATAGAGAGCAGCAGATGTCTAAAATACAATTTACGTTGAAATAACAAATATCCATTATTGCTTGTCTATTTCTTCCATTTAGCTTCCTTTCAATAGATTCCATGATTCTGGTTCTTCATTATCCCCTTTGTCAAAAAGGACAGACACGGCAGATGTTACCGGTTTCAGTTTCGCTAGATGTTAACAGAAAGCAACCTGTGCCATCTCTTGCAGTGGTAGCTATTAAAGTATATATATTCTTCCAGATGACAGCAGATATTTAACAAGGATATGACAAGCACATGTTAGCAACACTATCAAAAATGAATGAAGTGTCGGTTCCCTATCTCTGCAAGAGACACCGTTCCATTTATCTTCTATCACACATATATTGCTATTTGGCTTGAGTTCAAATCTAATAAAAAGGAATCCTCTGTAGGGATGTGGCGAACTGTTCGCCGGCGAACTTGTTCGCGCGAACTTCGACCATTCGCGTCCGCCGCATGTTCGCGAACGTCGCGCGACGTTCGCATTTTGAGTTCGCGTTCGATTCGAATACAAATCAGCAGTTCGCTACATCCCTAATCCTCTGAAATATAAGTTAATTCACATTGGAGTCTCATTCAGCAAACATTTCATAAGAAATGTTTCAGGTTTAAAATCGGCTGCTCCCAAATCGAATGTGTTGTTGTATTTGATAGATAATAAGGAAAGTAGGGTTTATGTACCACTGGTAAGTGCCAAGAGGTACAATTGTGCCCCAAAATGAGTGCCATATGTATGGAGAATCACATTTCTTTGTGCTCCATTCTAAGAATGAAGTAAAACCTAGTGAATACATTTTTTGCAGCCATGGATTAGAGGTGAAATGCTGCAGCAAAGATTTGCCACGGAAAAATTTACCACGGAAAAATTAGCAGTGACAAAAAATTTGCCATAAGAAAAAACTACCAATTGACTTTAATGCATTTGGACAAAAAAGTCGCCATAAGAAAAACTCTTATTGACATTACAGGTATGGGACCTATTATCCAGAATCCTCGGGACCTGGGGTTTTCCAGATAATGGATCTTTCTGTAATTTGTATCTTCATACCATAAGTCTACTAGAACATTACATGTATGTAAACATTAAATAAACCCAATAGGCTGAGTTGCTTTCAATAAGGATTAATTATATCTTAGTTGGGATCAAGTACAAGGCACGGTTTTATTAATACAGAGAAAAAGGAAATCATTTTTAAAAATGTGGATTATTTAGATAAAATGGAGTTTATGGGAGACAGCCTTTACATAATTTGGAGCTTTGTGGATAATGGTTTCCGGATAACGGATCCCATAACTGTAATGCATTTGGACAAAAAACTCGCCATAAGAAAAAATGCCAAGAGACAAATGGATTTGGAGTGAGAAAAAATGTTGCGTATAAAAAAATTGACGCCCATTGACTTCAGTGCAGTGCAGAGAATTTTTTTGCCATTTCGCTAATTTTTCAGCGAAGCAAAACAAGACAGATTCGCTCATCGCTATAAACCAATTAGCTTGACAAATGGGGGTTTATATCAGTTAGGCCTATGTGCTGAGCAGGCGGTAATATGAGCTAACTTTGTCCAAGTTATAATTATCATTATAATTCCAAACTAAAGAAAGATGTGTAATGTTTGTGATATCATGTATTTATTTATTAACAAAGCCAGGTGCAATCATTACTTTACAAAGCAGAGCTGCAAAAAGCAAAACTGTAAAGGCTGGTAAAATGGAACACATCAGGTCCTGTCTGATAAGTACAACCTATAAGATTTCAGAATTAACATAGATATATTATCCTTTTTTTAGGTTGAACAAAGACCTTCCACTTTTTCATTGTCTGCATCACTGATCCAGCAAAAATCAAAGAAACCACCCCTAGCTGTTGCCAGGTATGAATCAAGAGAAGGAGAAATAACATTTTATATTGACTCCTTGTTGCCATGCAGAATATTTCCTCAATCAACTCGTTACTCTTCTGCATATCACTGGGTTTGAAGGCCACTGATTAGAGGAAATTATTCCATGCACCTGAGTCCCTTTCAGCATAGAAGCTGAAGCCACTTAAATAACTGGCAACAACACAGGACTGAAAATAAAGCTTTACTATAGGTCAAGGGATTGTGACTGCTACTGCTAGAAAGATAGATATATTTTAGAGTTTGTTATGCACATTTGCAAACTTGCAGTTGCCATACATAGTTACATAGTTACATAGTAATGGAGAAGGATCTAGGGGTAGTTGTGGGTAATAAATAAAGCTGTAACAAGCAATAACAAGTATTAGTAGGAAAGGCTAACAAGATATTGTCCTGTATTAGAAAGAGTATAGATTCACTGGAGGGAAGGTCATTTTTTCCCCCTTATAAAGCATTGGTAAGGCCCCATCTGGAAAATGCCATGCCATTTGGGCTCCAGTGCTCAATGGGGATATTAATCAAACAAAGATAATAAAAAGAACAGCAACTTAGCTAATAAATGGAATGGAAGCTCTCAGTTATGAAGAACAACTGACCAAGTTGAGTTTGGTTTCACTAGAGAAAAGGTGATTAAGGGGAAATATTATTATTATGTAAAACTATGTAAGGGGACCATAAAATAATTCAACATTTATAAGAATTATTCACTATTTGGATCTTTTCCGTTAAATTGTTGATCAAAATCTTCTGTGCAGCTAAGCCCATGAGAAGAGTCATGTTGTTGCAATAGGATTTATATATCAATGTACCTATGACACATTTAAATATCTTCAAATGTGAAGTGGAGGTACTGATAATGATAAGAATCACATATTTATCCAAGATAAGAAACCAGCACAAATTAGACACAACGCACAAAAGTAGATTGCAGCAACCCAGATGTTAAGTAGGATTTACAGGGGCAAACTTTAAATTCTTGCTCTTTTAGTATTATAATCCCTATATTGCAAAGAAACGGCATGTCCAACTTGGATGGGCAGTTAAAAGACAGACATACATATCAGTGTGGACCCTTTAAGAGAAAGAAGCAAGAGAACAGAGTCAATGCATAGTTCATGCACAGTGTTGCAATAAAGTTATTTTTCTGTTACAATAAATTTGCATACAATTATTTACACACACATTTAGAATATGTCTGGCTTGTTATTATATATATTATATTATATATATACATATAATATATATATGTTATATTATATATATATTCCCATTTCAGGCATGCAATCTAAGTATATAAATCTACACACAAAAAAATGACTTCAAGTTCAATTTTAATA